>NC_016091.4:23654754-23887606 GCF_000004515.6 Glycine max | reverse complement strand
CAAGTCTGCGTTGATACACATATGTCCACTGGTCAACATTGCCAATGGAGTGGAAAGAGATGTTGTCCAATGGTGCATCAGGGACATGTCCAGGCACCGTTTTCCCTGAAGTCTTGGCCTTCTTAGATGTCGAGACATCTAGTTCGACATCCTTATCAGAATCGGATGACGAAATTTCTTTCCTCTTCTTGGAGGGGATAGCAACCTTGCTTCTTCTGGATGTGGCAGGAGTGATTGGAGTACTCTTCTTCTGGGCCATTGTTTTGATTCGTCCAGACCTCTTAATGGGGGTCTTCCCTTTTCTGCTTTGTAACCTTTCTGCAATGCCAGGTGCCAACCTGTTGGCAATGGGTTCTTCATCAGATTCGACTTCTTCTAAGTCAATGAGATCACCTGGAGCAGGTTCTGGTGCCCGTGGTGCAGGAGTCTCCTCTGCGGCTTGATCATCTTCCTCAGTTGATCCCTCTTCACTGGGTGAAGGGAGTGCTTCAGCATTTGGAGCGGAAGATGTTGGAACATCTTTCTTGACATCAGGCACAGAAACATTTGGGTTGGACGATGTTGGGACATCTTCATCAGCTTCAGGAACAGAGGCGTCTTTCACGATGCTACTCACAATGCTGCGTATTTTCTTGTCCATCTCCGTGTCTACTTCCCTAGGACTCGTTGCAGGGCTAGGGTTTTCAGCAATCTTCACTCCCTGTGGTCTTCTGGGAACCAGTTTCTCAGGGACAGAGGCTTGACCAGGAATAATTTGGATGGGTTGGATGTTGAATTCAGGTTGTTCCTGGTGTGGAGATGATGGGACAGATGGTGAACCAGAAGCTGCAGTTTCTTTTGGTGAGGTAGCCATGGAAAAGCAGAGCGTTTGGAATGGTTTAGCAAATTTTTGAGAGCTGTTGGGGAATGCTGAAAACGAGATTATCACGAATATATAAATTTGACTGAGGAATGTAGGGGGCCGTGTGAAGCAACGGTCGAATTTGCTTTGATTCAGTAGTGAACGTGCTATTAATGTTAAGTGATTCGTTTGGGCACGTTCAGATATCAGTAGTTGCTACAATTCCTCTAGCAGACAAATGCCCAGCTTGCCCCTCAGTTTTTCAAACTGTTCTGCATCCAATGCCTTTGTGAAAATATCTGCTATTTGTTCCTCAGTGTCAACATGCTCCAGTGTGATAACTTTATCATCAACAAGCTCTCTGATATAGTGATGTCTGATGTCAATGTGCTTGGTTCTGCTGTGTTGCACAGGATTTTTCGAAATATTAATAGCACTCAAGTTGTCACAGTATAATGTCATGACATCTTGTTCGACATTGTACTCTTTGAGCATCTGCTTCATCCAAACTAGTTGTGAACAGCTGCTTCCTGCTGCAATATACTCTGCTTCTGCGGTAGATAGGGACACGCAGTTCTGCTTCTTGCTGAACCATGAAATAAGATTGGTTCCCAAATAGAAGCATCCACCAGAAGTGCTTTTTCTGTCATCTGCACTTCCAGCCCAATCAGCATCACAATACCCAACCAGCATTGAATTTGAACAATGACAGTACATAATCCCATAGTCACTAGTGCCATTTACATATTTCAGAATTCTCTTTACTTGATTCAAGTGACTTATCTTGGGATTGGCTTGATATCTTGCACAAACACCCACTGCATAGGTGATGTCGGGTCTGCTAGCTGTTAAATATAGTAAGCTCCCTATCATGCTTCTGTACAGGCTTTGATCAACACTGGTCCCTGCTTCATCTTTTGACAGCTTCAAGTGAGTAGGTGCAGGTGTTCTTTTATGGCTGGCATTCTCCATCCCAAACTTCTTGACAGTGTTCTTTGCATACTTGCTTTGTGAGAGGAATATGGAGTCTTCCATCTGCTTCACTTGGAGTCCCAGAAAATAAGTCAGCTCTCCAACAAGACTCATCTCAAATTCAGATTGCATCTGTTGAACAAAATGTCGAAGCATCTCATTCGACATCCCTCCAAACACAATGTCATCAACATATATCTGTGCAATCATCAAGTTTTCAGCATCTTGCTTGACAAAGAGAGTCTTGTCAATTCCTCCTTGCTGAGTAAGGAACTCTGTTAGCCTTTCATACCAAGCTCTTGGAGCTTGCTTCAATCCATAGAGAGCCTTCTTGAGCCTGTATACATGATCTGGATGAGTTGGATCTGCAAATCCCTTTGGCTGCTCCACATAGACTTCTTCATGCATAGCATTGATCCAGAACTCATCAGTCAGTGCCTCTTTCACATTCTTGGGCTCAATTCTGGAGACAAAGCATGAGTTGGAGACAATTTCAATCTCCCTTGATCTTGTAGTGACTCCTCTGTTTGGATCCCCTATAATCAGCTCCTTGGGATGCATTTTCTGGATTCTAATGGAGGGTCTCTTGTCAGGTTGGTTGATGTTTGATTCATCTGTAGCAGAATCAGAGTTTTCTGCATTTTCTCCACTTTTAGCTGCATCTGCTACATTGTCTCCCGATGTTCTGACATCTTCTTCGACATCCTTCTTTCTTGCTGGAGACAGATCATCAACAACCACATTGATGGATTCCATTACTGTTCTGGTTCTGGAATTGAATACTCTATATACTCTGCTGTTTGTAGAGTATCCCAGGAATATTCCTGCATCACTCTTGGGATCCATCTTTCTCCTTTGCTCTCTATCTGCCAAAATGTAACATGGACTTCCAAAGATGTGGAAGTGCTTGACAGTTGGCTTCCTCCCTTTCCAGATTTCATACAGAGTGGTTGGAGTCCCTCTTCTAAGTGTGACTCTGTTGTGGATGACATAGGCATACCTCTTTCCTCCAAGGCTTTCAACTTGCATAGGCCCCATCAAGTCCATGTGAAGTAGTTCCAGCACCCTGGAGGTGGTCTGATGTTGAAGCTTCTGGTGGGACATCTTGACTTGCTTTCCAATCTGACATTCACCACAAATTCTGCCTTCTTCTATTTTCAGATTGGGAATGCCTCTAACAGCACTTTTGTCAAGGATTTTCTTCATGCCTCTTAAGTGCAGATGTCCAAACCTTTGATGCCATATTCTGACTTCATCTTCTTTGGAGGATAGACATGTGGAGGAGTAGCTGGTTTCTTGGGGTGTCCATAGGTAACAATTGTCCTTTGATCTGCTGCCCTTCATTAGAACTTCACTCTTCTCATTTGTCACCAAGCATTCTGACTTTGTGAAGTTTACATTGAATCCTTCATCACACAGCTGACTGATGCTGATCAAGTTTGCAGTCAGTCCCTTCACCAGCAGTACTTTGTTCAGACTAGGAAGTCCATCATGAACTAGCTTTCCCATTCCAATGATCTTTCCTTTAGAGCCATCTCCAAATGTCACATAACTAGTGGAGCAGGGCTCAATGTTCAGCAGGAATTCTTTGACTCCTGTCATGTGTCGGGAACAGCCGCTATCTAGGTACCAATCTTCCTTAGCTGATGCTCTAAGTGAAGTATGAACAACAAGACTAACAGCCTTGTGTTTTGGAACCCACATCATCTTCTTTCTGCTGTTGCCGCTTTGAGTTCCATGATGTGGATGGCCATGTAGATGATAGCAAAAGGGCTTTATGTGACCATACTTGCCACAGTAGTGACACCTCCACTTCTTTCTTTTGCTCTTTTTCTGCTGCGTTCCATGATGTCGAGACCGATGTTGTGACATCGTGGCTCCAGTCCTGTTTTTGGCAGGAACAAATTCTGTCATGGTCGTTCTGCCAGCAGACTTAGGATTACATCCAAGTCCTCTCTGGTTTCCAGCATTCTTTCCAAGCAGCAGCACCTCATCAAGCGTATCTGATCCTTTATTCAGCATCTTTATTGATTTGGTCATGTTTTCCAATTTAGAGTTCAGAAAACCGACTTCTCCTTTAAGCTCAGAGATCTCCTCTTTATGTGCCTCCTTATCAGCCTCCAGATCTGCAATGACCTTCTTCAGTTGTGCTTCTTGCTGAAGAATCTTCTCACTTTTGATGCATAGTTCTCTATAGGATGTAGCAAGCTCATCAAAAGTGATTTCACTGTCTGTATCACTTGAATCTTCAGCAGATTCAAATCTCCCAGTGAGTGCATTCACATCTCTGTCAGAGTCACTTTCTTGTTCACTCTCTGTATCAGAATGACCTACAGAAAGTCCTTTCCTCTGCTTCTTGAGATGAGTGGGACATTCAGCTATGATGTGTCCATAGCCTTCACACCCATGACATTGAATTCCTTTGCTGTGACTGGGCTTTACATCTGATCTTTTCTGGTTTTTACTGCCTTTCCTGATGTCGAAAGGGATGTTCTGGACATGTGGCTTCTGCCTTCTGTCCATTCTGTTCTGCACTTTGTTGAACTGCTTTCCAAGGAGCACAACTGCATTAGTCAGACCTTCATCAGTATCCAGGTCATGCTCATCTTCTTCTCCTTCATCATTGGACACGAACGCCAAGTTCTTGCTCTTCTTTTCAGCCCTATCCGAGAGTCCTAGCTCAAAGGTTTGAAGGGAACCAATGAGTTCATCCACTCTCATGTTGCAAATGTCTTGGGCCTCCTCTATTGCAGTGACTTTCATGTCAAATCTCTTAGGCAAGGATCTGAGGATCTTTCTCACCAGCTTTTCATCTGTCATCTTCTCTCCCAAGGCAGTGCAAGCATTGGCAATTTCAAGAATGTTCATGTGGAAGTCATGAATACACTCTTCCTCCTTCATCTTCAGATTTTCGAATTTTGTAGCCAATAGTTGCAGTCTGGACATCTTTACCTTGGAGGTTCCTTCATGAGTGGTTTTCAGGATCTCCCACGCATCCTTGGCCACTGTGCAAGTGTTGATCAGTCTGAAGATATTCTTGTCAACTCCATTGAATAGAGCATTCAAAGCTTTGGAGTTTCCAAGTGCCAATTCGTCTTCTTCTTTAGTCCAGTCTTCTTCTGGCTTCAATTCTTCAGTGGGCTTTCCTTCTGTGTCCAGCATCTTGGGATGTTCCCAGCCTTTGATGACAGCTTTCCAGGTTCTGCTATCCAGTGATTTGAGGAAGGCCACCATTCTTGCTTTCCAATATTCATAATTGCTTCCATCAAGAATTGGTGGTCTGTTCACTGGTCCGCCTTCTTTCTCCATGTTCATCAGAATTTATCTCCCTAGATCTCACTCTGTGATTTCGAGTGTTGGCTCTGATACCAATTGAAATTCTGATACCAGGGGACAGATGTCGTACCGGATGTCACGACATCACGCTTCAGAACATGCAGATTATATGTGTCCGTATGAACAGATTAAACAAGTAAATAACACAAGAGAATTGTTTACCCAGTTCGGTGCAACCTCACCTACATCTGGGGGCTACCAAGCCAGGGAGGAAATCCACTCTCAATAGTGTTAGTTCAAGGTCTAACAGCCCCTGTTTACAACCTTCTCACCTAACCACTACCCGTGCGATCTCTACCTAAGACCCAATCTTAGATATGAGAACCTCCGCTCACTCCCTCTCACTCACACTCTCGTGTTTACAATTAAGTCAAAGACACATCAGAGATCAACTCTGAACAAAAGAGATCAACTCTACACACTAGAGATCAACTCTAGACACAAGAGATCAACTCTACACACATAGGTCCAACACTTGATGCTAAGGTACCATCAAGGTGGCTCACAAAAGACTCAAGTCCCAAAACTCACAAAATAACTCTTCAATCCCGGACTTGGTACAGAACTCGTGCAGCCTCCATGATTATATAGCCGTGTACGATTCTGGGCTGCAACTCCTTGATGCTGGAGGAGATCTATCTTCTTCTGAAAAATCTGCAGTTAAAGAACTAAAAGATAACTTTTGATCTTTTAGTTTGAATCTTTAATCTTTAATCTTTAATCCCTGAACGAACTCTTCTACTTTGAAATTCGAACTTTAATTATCTTTTAATTCGTTCCTAAAGATAGATCTTCTTATCTCTTGCTAACTGCACAATAATCTGTTAAAGATATAACAAAATTATATGTCCAGTATTATCGGGCCGGATGTCAGGACATCGTGTCCGACATCGTGGATCCTGCAGCTTCACTTCTGCACTTGACTTTTATCTTGCATTGTACAGCAACTCCAGTATTCTCGGGCAGGATGTCAGGACATTGTATCCGACATCGTGGATCCTGCAACTTCACTTCTGCACTTGACTTTTATCTTGCATTGTACAGCAACTCCAGTATTCTCGGGCAGGATGTCAGGACATTGTATCCGACATCGTGGATCCTGCAACTTCAATTCTTCATTTGACATTTTATCTTGCCTTGTGCATTGTGCAGCCCGATCTCATTCCTTGACATAACGTTGGACATCATGTGCAGCAACTCCAGCTTTCCTTCATTGTCTAAGTGCTTATGTTTTAACAAAATCTTAGCCAATCTTTTAAAGCTCAGTAGAGCTAAACACTAACAACTGACATTACTGGTGATAAAGTAGAAAGAAAGAGCACCAATGGTGCTTGTCAATTTCTTGTGAAATCACTAGTGTAATAGTCTTCAAAGAAACAAAGCACAATTTTCTTATCAACCTTAGAAGCTAAGTATGTCTCAATTGCTACTTGTTTTTCTCAAATCATCTGGATCAAGCAACAAATGTTGGATTACACACTAGAATATACAAAAATTCACATTTGAGGTAACAATACAAGTGTTATAAATTTGACAAAGAATCCTATCCAACATTCAAGGTCCAAGCAAATTAACATCAAACACCACTTCGTAAGAGATCATGCTCAGAAAGGGAATATTGAGTTTAAATTCACTGAAATTAAGGTTCAGATGGCTTATATTCTCACTAAACCTTTGATTGAGGACATGTTTAAATTTATTAAATCTTTAATTAATGTCAAATGTTTGACTAATCTTTGATTGAGCATGTCATTTTGTGTGTATATTTTGAAATCTAAGCTTGGGTGTTATTATTTGATGAATTTGATATGCCTCGTGTACAAGGCCCTTGCCTTATTTAGTGATAGGAAGTTGAAGGAGGAGTTTGACAACAATTAGGTCAACAAGAAGGTTGTCAATGATAGATGTATTGATCTTTTGGAGATCAAAGAATGTGGTTGGGACATATGTGCTTTGTGAAGAAGCAGAAAAGGACAGGGTTCTTTGAAGTACATTAACCTGTCTATCCAAGGCTGGTGAGAGCCTTCTTTGCAACTGCTATGGTGGATAACAACAATTTTACCTTGAAGGCCACCCTAAATGGAACTAAGATTTTGATAGTTCTAGTCTCCACGATGACTAGTGTGACATCATGGGCCACAAAAAGACCAAGATTATGAAGAAGTTATAGGAGAATAAGGATGAAGACTTCAAACCCAAGTCTCTAACATCCTTTGAAAGTATTGTCCACTGGATTAGCTTGCATTTTATACTACATGTTAGAGATAAGGGAGCAACATGTGGAAGCAAAGCTTCATGATGAATCAACAATGATTCAAAGGTGTTTTGATGATAACAATGATGACAACAAAAGATGATGGCAAAGGTGATGAACAAAAAGCTCAAAAGATCAAAGAACAACTCAAGTGAATCAAAGAACATCTCAAGTAAATCAAGAACAAGTCAAGAGTTCAAGAATCAAGGAGAATTCAAGACTCAAGAAGAAAGAATAGAATCAAGAATCAAGACTTAAGATCTCAAGAATCAAGATCAAGATTCAAGACTCAAGATTCAAGAATGAAGAAAAGACTCAATCAAGATAAGTATTAAAAAGTTTTTTCAAAACTTTGAATAGCACATGAGTTTTTGACAAAATCTTTACCAAAGAGTTTTTACTCTCTGGTAATCGATTACCATATTGTTGTAATCGATTACCAGTAGTAAAATGAGTTTGAAAAAGTTTCCAAACTGAATTTACAACGTTCCAAATATTTTCAAAAGGCTGTAATCGATTACAATGTTTTGGTAATCGATTACCAGTGTCATTGAACGTTGAAATTCAAATTTAAAAGTGAAGAGTCACATTGTTTCACTCAAAATCTTTGTGTAATCGATTACACTTATTTGGCAATCGATTACCAGTGTTTGTTTCTAAAAAATCTAAAGATGTAACTCTTCTAAAAGGTTTTGACTTTTTCAAATGGGTTTTAAGTTTTTCTAAAAAGTTATAACTCTTCTGAATGGCCTTCTTGACCAGACATGAAGAGTCTATAAAAGCAAGGCTTTGTTTTGCATTCTTAATCAATCTTTCTAACAACAATCTTGAATACTTTTGCTTTTCCAATCAATCCTTTACAAGCCTTGAAATCTCTTTGAAGTTTTTCTTCTTATTCTTTTGTACCCAACAACTTTCTGAAGTTTTCTGGTTTTCTAAACCTTGAAAACTTGTGCTATTCATCTTTTCATTATCTTCTCCCTTTGCCAAAAAGAATTCGCCAAGGACTAACCGCCTGAATTCTTTTTGTGTCTCTCTTCTCTCTTTTCCAAAAGAACAAGGGACTAACCGCCTGAATTCTTTTGTGTCTCCCTTCTCCCTTGTCAAAGAATTCAAAACGACACAGTCTGAGAATTCTTTTGATTCTTCCCATTCCCTAATACAAAAGTGTTCAAAGGTTTAACCGCTTGAGAATTCTTTTGTATCCCCATTCACAAAGTATCAAAGGTGTAACAACCTGAGATCTTTGTCTTAACACATTGGAGGGTACATCCTTTGTGGTACAAGTAGAGGGTACTTCTACTTGGGTTTGACTGAGAACAAGAGAGGGTACATCTCTTGTGGATCAGTTCTAGTGGAGGGTACATCCACTAGGGTTTCAAAGAGAACAAGGGAGGGTACATCCCTTGTGGATCTTTGCTTGTAAAAGGATTTTTACAAGGTTGAAAGAAATCTCAAGGACCGCAGGTCGCTTGGGGATTGGAGGTAGGCACGGGTTGCTGCCGAACCAGTATAAAAACTCTTGTGTGTTTGTTTCCTTTTTCCCTACTCTTTTACTTTCCGCTGTGCATTTAATTTTCGCTTTTACTTTCTGTTAAGTTTCTCTTCTACTCCATATTCTCTTAATAACAAAAGTAAAAGCCTTAAAAGAGTAATTTTTAATTGGTAAAGTTTTAGGAATAATTAATTCAACCCCCCCTTCTTAATTATTCTGAGGCCACTCGATCCAACACAACATGCAAATAGAGTTTTGAATTTTACATGCCCAACTCCTTATTGAGTGGCATTTGTATTGATTGTTTCTTTTTTGTCCTTAAATCTATCTATGTGTACATCATGCATCATCATATAGAAGTAGGAAGATAGTTTCTAAGGTAAGAAACAACTTGTTGAAATTGCCATGTTTGGATGAGTTAGACATACCCATTCTGTTTTAGGGTTTTGTGGTGATGTTTATATGCTGAAATTGCCTATGGAAACTGTTAGAGATGAAGGGTAGAGTTAACCTAGGGTTAGAAAGTGAGAATGTGGTGTTGTGAGTGGAAAAAGAGTGAGGCTTTGAGAGTTGGAAGGCTAAGTCTGAATTCTGTGGTAAATGGAGGTTAAAATGAGTTAATCCTAGCTTGAAATGTCATTTAGAACATGTGAGAAAGGTTAGGCTGTGCTAGAGGGAAAAACAAATGACCAAAGTGAACAAAGAGCCATTTCTAGGGCAAAATTGGGTGTTGAAGAGTCAAATTTTGATTCGGTGGAATTTTAGGTGTAAATCCAGTTTGGGCAAGTTTAGATTGATGTTATGGACTGGTGTGAGGTGAGAGTTTGCCTCAAATCTACCTCATTCTAAATTTCACCTTTCAAACCTAGAAAAGCCATTAAATGGAGGGGTGTTGGACACCTAGATTCTGTGTTGCTGTGCTTTAAAGCTTGATTTTGGTTTAGACATGATTGATACATGATTTGGGACTTGTAGGATTTGATTTGAGCAAGATTGGATGAGGGGAAGTGTGATTTTCAAAATCTGCACTTATGCAGAATTTTGCTGTCAAAATAGGTGCAGCAGGATTTTAGCTTGGTGCAGAAAATGCTTGTGTGTGGTTGGCTGTGGAAAGTCTAGTGCAAAATGTAGGCTTATGCACTAGAGACTTCCAGTAAAATTTTGGAGTCGATCCAACGGTTAATGAATTGGATCGAAGGAATTGTTACTGGGGTCTTTAAGTGAGAAAAGCTGTGATTTTGGTTGATGTGTTGAGCAGAGTTTTCTGCCTTTGCTCTGTTTTGCTTGGCTGTGATAGCTTGTTCTGTTTGAATGTTGTTTTGCTTGGATGTTGTGGAAGCTTGGGAGGATTGATGGGGACCCGGTATTGAGAGAAACGAGGATATGGGCTACGTGGGAGTACGTGAGCTCAGTTGGAGGTGGGCAACAGGGGATGGTGGGTTTATGCGCGCATTGTGGACGTGGAAAACTTGTTGTGCACCATCGCCCGACCGCCACCTAGTACCACATGTGATGGGTACCCCATAATCCTACAAGCTTGAGATGAGGAAGTGTTGAAGGGTGAAACTTCCTGCTTTTATTGTTGACCACAGAGTGGTACCTGGAGATATGTCGCGGGGGTCAGGAGACCTTGGGGACGTCAGGTGGGGTGCTATTGCCCAAAACCAAGCTTGACCAATCCCGACCCAACCCGGGCATAGTCGGTCAGTGAGAACCTGTGATGTACCTAAGCAGGCGAGCTCCTGGCAGTCAACAGATAAAAGGAAAACAAGACCACAAAGCAAGGAGGCTTGTGGTGGCTGGCCAGCTGTGAAACTTGATTGATATGTGAGATATGGTCTCTGGTAATCGATTACCAAGGGTGGGTAATCGATTACAAGGCTTAAAAATGAAGACAGGGGGCTAAGATGGTCTCTGGTAATCGATTACCAGGGAATGTAATCGATTACCAGGCTTGAAAACGAAGTCAGGAAGCTAAGGGAGCCTCTGGTAATCGATTACAAGCCTGTGTAATCGATTACACAGAGGAATGGGTCACTGGTAATCGATTACCAGGCATGTGTAATCGATTACACAGTGTATTATTGCATATTTCATGTCCTGAGGCTGTGTAGTTCAAGTTTAGCCTCTGGTAATCGATTACCAAGGCTGTGTAATCGATTACCAGAGATGAAAAGCCTTAAGATACCCTTCTTACTTGCATGTAATGGTTTGTAGAAGTATTGTGTGCAGCACAGTTAGATTCTTGTGAAAGAGTCTACCCCTTTCTCTTCTTTCTTGTAGATCGTGATGGCGGCGCAGCTAATCCGTGATCGAGTAGAGATGGAGTGCCTAAAGGGAGCTTGGGAGACCCTCGAAGGCAACACGAGGTGCCGATTTCGGGGCACCATTCGATTCACGGCTACTTCTTTGGTGCATCCAGATGAACCTGCACGGACGCTTCAGCGCACGGTGGAGTGGACAACTCCTTGGATTAGTTTTGTATATTTTTTAGGGTGGGCGTATCTAGGACTGACTGTTAGGTTTACTCTTTTGTTTTGTATGGGTAGACCTGATGTATAGGAATTTGATAATTGTATACATGTGGCTGAAGCCACCACTATGGACACCTTTGCTCTGGATGACACTATATATTTTGTAAAACTCCCATATTTTGGACAGCTTTAAATGATGAATGCATTTATGATCGATCTTGTTATTTGAAAAGAAAGCGTTAGCAACTTTATTTGTAAAAGAGTTTATCGACTGTATTTTATCCTTTTATTTTCACGTGACGACCTAAAGTAATGGCTGGTATATTCTTCCTTTTGAAACAGCAAAATAATTTAGAGAATTATGAGCGGTAAGAAAGAAATGACTCCGAATAGAGTTGTGAACTGGCCATTCAGGACTTTATAGTGAGGATTTTCCTTCTAAACCTAGTTATGGTGAAAAGAGAAAGAAATGAAAAAGAAAAAGAAGAAAGAAAAAAAAAATTACCATGGTTTTTGTTATTTAAATTATTACTATTAAACCAGTCATTAATTTAGGGACGCCACAATCTTATTAGATGTGGGAAGAGGTTGAGGTTAGGGCTATAAGAAACCCTCAATTTAAATCTGAGCATGTAAAGGAAACCTCAAAAAGGGAGGAATAGGATAAGGAAATTCCCTCTCATATTGTTGAATCATCTATCTAAGAGAAGGAGATTTCTAAACAGATTGAAAAATTTGTTGCTAAAGAGAATGTGAGTTTTGAGATAATTCAGAACTTTGAAGAGGAGAAGCCTTTTGAAACATTTTGAGGGAGGTTAGAATGAGGAGAACAATGAAGTGTCCCCTTAGAAAGAAGTAGTGTCAAAAGAAGATCCTTTCGAGGAGCAACTGGACTATGGCTCCTTCCATGAAACCTTAGAAAATTTTTCAATGGCTCTTGTTGAGCCTCAGAATGAGGTATTAGCAATTGATGAAGGTGGTTAGTCGTTGCTAATGTTTTGGCCAAGTTGAGGACTACAAATTCCAACTTGGAAAAGGAAACAACTGAGAAAGAAGAATCTGCTAAGAAGGCAGAAAAGCTTGAAGTTTTTGTAGAAACTGCTCAATATGCACTAGAAGTTGTAGCTGGTGAAAGAACCTCTATTGTGTTTGTGAAGGATTCTTTGTTTGACATGAAAAATATGCAGAATCTCTTCAATTCTCCCATCTTTGACTTTTCTATTAAAATTGTCTATGGCCTTAGTCCCTTACATGGTGAACCCTCAACCTTTTCCATTCCCTTTCCCCAATTTCCTTCTCATTCATCTACTATTGAACCTTCTAAGGTTCAAGAGGAGGTTCCACATGTTCGCATTCGCTCTCCTCCACCTATTGTTAAACCTCCTTCAAGGTCAGTATAGAGTAGACTGAACTCTATAGAGAAGCAGATTAGGAAGATTTGTTCTGACCAAAAGTTGTTGTTCTCCAACATTGATCAACTTCAGAGGACTATGAATGAGTTATTTGAGAGGTTCCATCGTCTTAAAGAGTGGATCTTTGACAAGGCCAGACTTGGCTTGATCCATGCAGTTGCCCCTATGCAGCATGAGCCTTCACCACCACCAAGAGCTACCACCATGCCTTTATCTTTCGAAAAGTTCTCTCTTAAAAAGCATGATTGGTCTATACCCTTCGTTCCTCCCTTTGGTTTTTTGCTTGACAACAAATGGAGAGAAGATTACAAGAGATTGGTGTAGGAAGGAGATAAGTTTTTGTAGGATCATGATCTGTGATTATTTATTTATTTGTTGATATCTTTTATATGATCCTATTTATTAATGAAATTGATCTTGATTAATGGTTATTCTGTTTTGTGTTTTCTGTTTCTATCTTTGCATTATGTCGTGCGTTGATAAATATGTTAACTTTAGTTAAAAATGCATCAATTGAGGGGAAGCTTCCCTCTATTTAATATGAAATAGAACTGATGCACACTCCTAAGGGGAACTAAAATTTGAAAAGCTCAAAAAGGTACCTTAACCCTTTAAATTTGCTCCTAAGTGTTTGTCATCATTAGAAAGGGCAAGATTGTTGAATCCACATCCCTTGTTTTAATTATGACAAACCATTAGCAATGAATATTGTAAGGATGATGGGTTTATGTGATTACTAACATTTAGCTTAAGTGTTTTAGTGTTATATCTATTAAGAAGCAAAGATGTTCTTTCATTATGAAATACTTATAATTATGCTCAGAAAGGTTGTCTCAAAACATCTGTCAAGTGTTGAGAACTCAAAAGATTCCTTGAAGTCCATCTGTATGAAGAATGCTTCTCTCTAAGTACTTGTTCTTGGCATTGACCATTCTAATGTTACTTCAGAATGCTCATCAGAAGGTTCCTCAAAATTGGAACCTCGTCCTATTATCTATCATTTCACGACAGCTGTCAAGTCTGTCTACTTGCTCTACAAGCTTGCTAGTTTTGTGGGCTCCACTCTAGTGGTCTTATTTGGATCTTTAAGAGGTGATTCAAGAGCATCATGAAGAGTAGTTGAAGCATTCTAGTAAGAGCAACTCAAGCTATATCTCTATGTAAGAAATATGCATTTCTGCTTCAACCCTTCTATTGAGAGTGACCCACCTTTGCAAAAGCTTGTAATTTGTACTAGATGAGAAATTGTGACTTCCTTGAAAAAGATGATGAAACTCACAAACCAAGAGGGGGGTGGGGGTGAATTGGTTTCTAAATCAAAATAGACTTTTAAAAACCAGAGTAAACAAAACTTCTTTTCCAAGGATCGTATCACAAAATTTTGATAAACCAATATTTAATCAATCACCCTTTACACAAAATCCTTTGTTAAAGTTCTTTCTTCAAAAAGATATTTTCTTTAACCTTCAGTAAATTGATCAAGACCAGAATGAGAAAGAAAGACAAGATCAAGAGAAAATGTACACCAATTTTCATACCAGTTCACTCTTTATCTCTAGAGAAGTTAATCTAGTTATCTAATCCAACATAAATTAGATTTTCACTATGCATCTAGAATTCTTACAAGCAATCACAAGCAATCTCAATTCCTACCCCAAAAATAAGAGACTAAGGTACCCATCCCTAGGGTCCTCTGTGAATAAGAGCCTAAGAGAAACCTACCCTTAGCCCAAACTAAAAAAACCTATTCTAGCATGCCTTTAGAAATTCATGCATATAATAACAATGTGTAAACCACACGAAAAGTAGAGTCAAAGAAAGACACAACCTGATCAATCAATCATACGCAAGAACCTTGCTTGAATGAATGAGTGCCTTCTTGAACTCAAGAGAAATTCACAACTCACTTTTCACAATATGATCTTCATAATCAAAGATTAGAAATTGTGTGTCACACTTTTTCTAAGCACTTTTTCTTCTCTCTCTCTATCACTTACTTCAACTCATACAATTTTTCACTTTCTGCACTTACACACAGAAGTGAGAACACAAGGTGACTATTTATAGTTCAAACAATTATAACCGCGTGTAATCGATTAAATATACAATGTAATTGATTATTTCAAAGAAGTAATCAATTATATTATTATTTCAATCGATTAAAGTGTTCTTCCCAAAAACTGAAAATTTTCAAGAATAATGTAATCGATTAGATTCTTGATGTAATTGATTAAAGTGTTCTTGATCACTTCTGGAACACTTTTAAGAGAGAAGTAATTGATTATATCACCTAGTAATCGATTAAAGCAGAGACTCCTGAAAAACCAATCATTGTCTCATCTGAACTGTGTAATCGATTACGATCACCTAGTAATCGATTAAACCAATATGAGAAACTTCTCTGCAAGCTACAAACACTTGTGTAATTGATTATGATTAGCTTGTGATCAATTAAAACAAAGAGTTCAGAACCTTTCATAAAGAGTCATATTATTTTTATGGATCGTCCTTGAGTTGGTTATCTGGTCACATGGAATTACAAAAATAAAAGAAAAAACAAATGAAAGAAGAGATGAAATTAGTGTAAAGGAATTTAAAAACAATTAAATAATGGCACAAAGAAGAACAAGATGACTGAAATAACAAAAAAATAGAAAAAATGAAATGATAGGAAATGAAAGGAAGGTACCATACTCAAGGAAAGTGATAAGCCAAGTGTCATACCCTAATTTCGTCCAGGGACCATCTGTTTGTTGGGATGCGACCCTCGCTTGACCACTTTGAGGTACTTGACACCCATTATTAGACAATCCGTGAAGTTCCGTGACACGTCGGGAGTTAAAAGGAAGTGTTAATGCGCAATCCGTAAAGCTCCGTAACATTACGGAAGCCAAAGAAGGGATGATTGCGTAATCCATAAGGTTTCATGACATTACGGAAAGAAAACAAGTATCGTTACATAATTTGTAAAGTTTCGTAACGTTACGGAAAAAGAATCAGCAAAAAAAGGGGTAGAGGGGGTGTATTTGGTAAATAGGGGGGTACAAATAGCAATCAGGCCCACTTGGGCTTTCCATATCTGAGAATCACTTAAAATTAGTGAGAAAAATTGTTTTTGTGAAGAAAATCCAAGCCGAGGCGCTTCCGTAACGCTACTGAGACGTTTTCATGGGCAATTTCGCAAAGGTTTTCCATCATTCTTCATCGTTCTTCGTTCCTTCTTCGTTGTTCTTCGGTCTTCAACCGGTAAGATAATAATATAATAAAAAAAATCTCCTTTAATAAAATAATAAAAAAATCAATCGGACGTTTTTCTTTGGGATTTTTCTTTCTTAATCGAATTGACTAATAACCAAAGTGAAACTAAGGCTAAAATCAATTCATAAACCAAGCTTTTGTCATCACCTAAAAACCATTTTTAAAGGTCCTACGCCTTGAAATGGTCTTTTTCGCTTTTATTGGTTGGACGTGGATTTAGAAAGCCTAAAAACAACACATGGCTTTGTCACCTCTTTAAAAAAACCAAGAGATCATTAATGGTCCAATGCGTTAATGTTTTCTCTCCTTTCAAAAGAATCAAAAGATCGTTTAATGGTCCAACGCCTTAAATGACCTTTCATTCAATAAAAATATATCTTGCAAAAGAGGATAAAAACAATTTAACCAACGTTTAGTTCTCAAAGAACTACGTAGGTCTGATTTCCTTATCACAATTGAGGAATATGTAGGAGCAAGGGAAACACCCTTGTCGACCACAAAAAGATAAAAAAATACAAAAAGGCATAAAAAGACATAAGAACGTAAAAAAGGGAAAATAAAACAAATTGAAGTCATGTTTGCACGCTTGATCAAAAGGTTGTCGTCCCTTGTGACGGACGCGTGGGGTGCTAATACCTTCCCCGTGCGTAAATACAACTCCTGAACCTTTCACTTAAAGTTCGTAGACCACGTCTTTTCCGGTTTTTCCGACGTTTTCCTCGAATAAACGTTGGTGGAGACTCCATGAGTTTTCCTCCCTTGGAAGACGCACCTGTGAGCCCTCGCGTCGCCCTCCCGCCGAAGGGTAGGTTGCGACAGTTGGCGACTCCACTGGGGATGTTTTTAGAGAGTTAGGCCTTTTAATTTCGTGCAATATCATGACTTCCTTTTTTGTCGGTTTTCTTTTATTTCTCTTACGTTCTTATATGTAACTCTTTGATGCTTTTAGTGTGTTTTAAAATGTATGCATGAGGTAAATATTTATTCATTTGATGCACACAAACACCAACACTATTTGCACACACGGTGAGTTGAAAAGGGGCCCTATACCCGGGTCTATGGGAACATAAGGAGTGGAGGTGAATCTGTGGTCATGCTAGGTCTCTGACTTGCTTGATTACAGTGAACCCTCATCTAGAGTTTTTCTCTTTGATAACATATTGTTGCTAGTAGTCCCTACTGTCGCAATATGTTCTTCGAAGGGGATGATACCTCTAGAGACCATCAAGAGAGATATGACCACCTTGGGAATTATCACTAAAAGCCCTTTTAGCTCCCTCCCATGTAGGTCCATAAAAATAGGGGCACGGAGCAAACACTTTGTGTGCCACTTTTCACACTGCCATGCATGTAGTCCTAAGTGTCATGTACCCCTTTGCTTATATTTTTTTGTGGATATTGTCGTACTATGTACATCCCCGTGTTGTGCCTTTCACTTATGCATCATGCACGGGTTTCGTCTTGATCCCCTCTCTTTGGCAAACCAACAGAGGGTCTGTGTCACCTTCTTAAATACATACTGTCGCAACCTACCCTTCAGCAGGAGGGCGACACGTGACTCGCAGGTGCGTCTTCCAAGAAAGGAATACGCGCGGAGTCGCCACCAACGTTTATTTGAGGAAAACGTCGGAAAAACCAGAAAAGACGTGGTCTATGAACTTTAAATGAAAGGTTCGGGAGTTGTATTTACGCACGGGGAAGGTATTAGCACCCCACACGTCCGTAACAAGAGACGGCAGCCTTTAATCCAATGTGCAAATGTGACTTCAATTTATATTATTTTCCCTTTTTTATGTTCTTATGTATTTTTTATGCCTTTTTATATTTTTACCTTTTTGTGGTCGACGAGGGTGTTTCCCTTGCTCCTACGTATTCCTCAATTGTGATAAGGAAATCAGACCTACGTAGTTCTTTGTGAACAAAGCGTTTGGTTAAGTTGTTTTTATCTTTTTTTGCAAAATATGATTTTATTGAATGAAAGGTCATTTAAGGCGTTGGACCATTAAATGATCTTTCGATTCTTTTGAAAAGAGAGAAAACATTAAGGCATTGGACCATTAATGAGCTCTTTATTTTTGAAAGAGGTAATAAAGTTACGTGTTGATTTTAGGCTTTTTTAGAAATCTATGTTTAAACAATAAAGGTGGAAAAGACCATTTTAAGGCGTTTGGACCTTAAAGATGGCTTTTATAGGTGATGACAAAAGTTTGATTTATGAATTGATTTTAGCCTTAGTTTCACTTTGGTTATTAGTCGATTTGATTAAGAAAGGAGAATCCCAAAGAAAAAACGTCCGATTGATTTTTTTTGTTTTATTTTACCAAAAGATATTTTTGATTATTATATTATTATTTTGCCTCTTTTTGATTTTAAACGTGGTTATGGCATGACCGAACGGTCGGAATTCATTTTAACAGAAATTAAAGGATGTTACAATACGAATGATCGGTGGAAATTTATTTTATTTTTGATTAGGCGAGAAAATGACTTAAATAAATGACTAAAGCACGTTAAAAGGGGGTACGGAAAGTAAATGAAATGAAAATAAAAGCAGGCGAAACAAATGAGGACCACTGAGGGTACATAGAATGAATTGAAAAGTTCGATTTCGGGAACTTACCAGTTGACGAACGACGAAGAACGACGAAGAACGGTTGAAAATCTTCGCGAAATCACCCACGGAAACGTCACGGAAGAGTTATGGAAGCGCCTCGACTTAGATTTTCTTCACAGAAACAATTTTTCTCACTAATTTTAAGTGAATCTCAGATACCAGGAGAGTTGAACATTTTTGTTCTTCCCTCCTCCCTCTATTTATAGGAAAATGGGGGAGGAGCTTGCCACCCAGCTCGCCCAGGCGAGCTCGGTTGCTACCTCCAAAAGCAACCGCCTTCTGGAGGAACATCCTGGAATGCCCAAGTGGGCCTGGTTTCTATTTGCACCCCCTTTTTACTAAATACACCCCTTGCCTTTTTTTGCTGATTCTTTTTCCGTAACGATACTTATTTTCTTTCCGTAATATTATGGAACCTTATGGATTACGTAATCATCCCTTTTTTGCCTTCTGGAATGTTACGGAACTTTACGGATTGTGCATTTACACTTCCTTTTAATTACCGGCATGTCACGGAACTTCATGGATTGTGCTACAATGCTTTCTTTTGACTTCCGGCATGTCTCGGAACTTCACGAATTGCCTAACGATGGGTGCCAAGTACCTCGAAGTGGTCAAACGAGGGTTGTATCCCAACAATGGATGGTCCCCCGGACGAAATTAAGGTATGACAATTGCCCCTCTTTACTTGTGTTTTATTGGAGATAAAAGGGAAGTAAAGATAAGACACTAATTTCGTTCGAGCGAAACACCATTCGACCGGTGAATCTCCCTGTCAGCGGAACCTGCAAAACTTTGAAAATGATCAGTACCGACACATCATCCTGATACTGTCGAATTCTTTCCTCCTGGTTGACACAAGGTGCAAAATGACCATAATTTGTGTCTGCGTGTCTTTGGACGTGAACGAGCCTGGGCGGCAAGGTGCAGAATGACCATAATTTGTCTCTGCGTCCCACCGGACATGATCGCCTCCGGATGGCAAAAAGGTGTACGGAATGACCATAATTTGTCTTCGCCCACCTCTCGACTTAGTGTCCCCGAATGACAAAGGGAGCAGAATGACCATAATTTGTCTTTGCACGTTTATCACTCGACTCGCTGCTCCTGAATGACAAAGGGTGCAAGATTTGTCTCTGCGCGTTTATCACTCATCTTGCTGCTCCTGAATGACAAAGGGTGCAAATTTTGTCTCTGCGCATTTATCACTCATCGAGCGTGCGGATGATCGTAATTGGTCTCCGCATGTCATCGGGCCCGCCACCTCTAGATGACAAAATGCGCAGAAGACGATGTCAGTCTCTGCGTGCTATCATGCTTTGAGTCTTAGAGATAGCAAAAGAAAGTTTAACAGTGCGGGACCAAATGGTTCCCGCATGTCATCAGGCCAGCCGCCTCTGGATGACAAAAGGCGCAGAAGCCGACGTTAGTCTCCGCGTGCTATCATGCTTTGAGTCTTAGAGATAGCAAAAGAAAGTTTAAAAGTGTGGGACCAAATGGTTCCCGCATGTCATCGGGCCCGCCGCCTCTGGATGACAAAAGGCACAGAAGACGACATTAGTCTCTGCGTGCTATCATGCTTTGAGTCTTAGAGATAGCAAAAGAAAGTTTAAAAGTGCGGGACCAAATGGTTCCCACATGTCATCGGGCCCGCCGCCTCTGGATGACAAAAGGCGCAGAAGACGACGCTAGTCTCCGCGTGCTATCATGCTTTGAGTCTTAGAGATAGCAAAAGAAAGTTTAAAAGTGCGTGACCAAATGGTTCCCACATGTCATCGGGCCCGCCGCCTCTGGATGACAAAAGGCGCAGAAGACGACGTTAGTCTCCGCGTGCTATCATGCTTTGAGTCTTAGAGATAGCAAAAGAAAGTTTAAACGGATAACCACTTGGGTATCCCCGCAAGTCACTTGACTCCAGGGTCAGTATGACAGAGATTGTGGGGCGACCGACAAAATCGAGGCTCTTGCTCCTATGTATCCTCAATGAGGAACTCAGACCTACGTAGTTCTGGATAACTTGTGAGACTAAAAATAGTCTCGGTGTTTTCTTCACTAAAATGCAAACATGCTTTAGTAAAGAGACAAAACTTCCAACTAATCAGAGCAACATATGCTTTTCGGATGAAAAACAATGTGTCTACTAGGGAAGGGGAGTATGCTGATGAAATTTTCTCATAACCATAAATGAGACTTTGGATGTTAGCATTTCGCTTCTAAATGACCATTTAGAGGAAACACTGGGTTCAACAAAAATAGAAGAAAATCACTGAAAGTGTATCAATCTCACACAGGTAAGTGTTTAATCCTAATTCCGAACCATATATACGTCATGACATAACTTTGCAAGTCATTTCCTATCAAATCAAAGATTACATGCGTGATCATGGATCAATAGGACTTTTTCTCGGGAATGGGGTTTTTTGGGGGGAACTTTGGCTTTGAGTGTTCTTGGCCTTTTCCTTTTCTGTTTTGGTTTAGTGTGAGAAGAACAAGTCACCGACGCACAGGATTTTGGTTGGCAATCAAAGGGAGAGGACCACTTCAGGTCGTGGTTTCCTTTCTTTTTGTGCTTACTTGGTGATAACTTTGTATTTGTTCAGATGTCGTCTGGTCCAAAGACCTTTATGTATATTTCTTCTGTTTTCTTCCAATCTTTGATCGGGAATTTTCTTTCCTTTTTTTGCTTTCCCCCACTCTTCGATTGGGAATTTTCTCTTTTTGTTTTCTCCCGCTCTTTTGATTGCGAATTTCCTTTCTTTTTTTTTGTTTTCTTCCGAGGGCAAGGATTATGGTAAATTGGGATTTTGGCTCAAGGCTTGTAGCATGGCCGGACATGATATATGTCAGGGTTTGGTTTGGTTCAAGGATAAAAGGGGATGTCCCATATTTCCATGACACAAATGCAACAATGATGATTTGGAAATCTTATGCAAAACTAGTCATGCATGCACCTATGTGGACACTCAAGTGTCAAAAAGTTTTTGGTCATGTGACGCTGGGGCTCATAATTCCTTTTCTCTACTTTAGTCAACCCAGTGTTTCCAAAATACGTTCTTTTATCAACCTGTGCATTCATCCGAGTCTATTTTGGGTGTTCAAAAAAAACTTTCACAGCATTTACCATTCAGGTGTATACACATTTTATTCAAAAACTGGTTATGATCAGTGAATTCTTTCAAAGAAAAGTTGGAAGTTATCTCTTTTCACAAGCATGTTGTTTTTTAGCTAAACAACTTTTTATATTTATTTATTTTCTTTTTTTCTTCCTTCTTGTTCTTTTCTTACTTGCTCTCTTTTCCTTTTCCTCTTTTTCTTTTTTAAGTTACTTATCATTTGTTCATTTTTTCTTTTTCTTTTCCTCTCTAAAAGATCGTGCAGACAGGGGCGCATACTACCTACTTACGTCTAAACATAAGGTAAGTGAAAAACGCACAAAATGGTAAGTCGCAAAAATGGTGACGAAATAACTGAGTGCCATAACGCCGAAAAATAATAATAGCAATGTTAGTAACCATGTGGACAATAACAGAAAAACAGTAATGTCAAGCAATATAGACAATAATAAAAAAAACATCAATAGCAAACTAACAAAAAAAAACAGTAATGTCAAAAACAAAAGTGCAGTGACCTTGGTCACGTGGCTCCGCTTCCTCCCAAGAAGCCGAGCAAGTTTGTCATCTCCTCATCCATGCGGGCCTCCTCTGCATCGCCGGGAGCTCCTATAGGCGCCTCCCCTGCCTAGGCCTAGGGCCAATCTCCGGGCCATGCGACCTCAGTCCTAAATTGATCTGGAGTAGGGCACGCAAAAGGAACGAAATCCTGGCCCTACTGACTGAGGCTGAGCTGGTAGAGACACTCGTGTATCTGCACCTACCCCCGGTGGTTGGCCGCCTGTTGGCTAACCAAGTGCTGTAGATACCGCTCCATGCCTAATGACCCGGTGGGATCAGCCTGATGAGGTGGTGGCGGTGCGTCTGCGGCCTGTGGTGCATCACCCTGCACATGCCTGGGCGTGCAATACTTCTTAATGAAGGCCCGGGTGATCGGCGGTCGGATCACCTTACTAGGTGTGACGGGAACCCCGAATGACTGGCAAAGGCTCGTGATCAATGCTGGAAACCCCAGGGCCCTGTCAGACTTATCCGGGTCTAGAGGGTGCCTGGTGGGTTGCATACCTCCAAATAAATAGATGGCGTCAGCAATCAACTGAGCCACATGGACGCTCATCCGTGTCAGGATGGCATACACCAGCTGACACTTCGGCAGAGGAAGGTCATAGTTATGATCACTAGGCAAGACATTGCTAAGCAACAATGTCATCCACATCTGGGTCAAGGCGGTCATGCTGGTGCGCATGATCCGCACCCGCCTCCCTGTAGCGGTTCGGGCAAAATCCTGACCCGGTATGCATAATAGCTGAGCAATGGCCTCTTCGTCGAACCCATCGGCCCTGTTCCTCCTCTGACTAAACTCTCACTCCTGGTCTTCCTCCAACACTAACAGGTCACCCAGGAACTGGCTGAGGGCATCTGCATCAAAGGAAATCCACTAACCCCTCACCCATGATCGCATGTCCAGCACTCCCTCTTCTGTGGGCCAAGCATTAGCATAAAATTCTAGGACTATATCTGGGTCAAACTTAGCCATGGGAGTGACCAGCGACGTCCAACGTCGGTGAACTATCTCTTCTTGAAAGTCGTTGTACTCATCGTCCCTGAGCTGGACGCGTCTCTATCGGTGGAACGACCATCCTTTAATGGCCTCAAAACCCTGCTGGTGCTCGGCGCTCCTGAAACGGTGGCTATCAAACTCGGGAGTAGCACTGGTCCCTTCAGCCGCAGCGTCCCTCCTAGATCTCTTTGCAAAAAGCTTTTTCAGAGCCATTTCCTGCGAGGACAAACATTTGGAAAGTTAGTTTACAAGGAAATGCTATTTTAAAGCAAAAACGGTATGCTAATCTTTTCGATTTAGAACAAACTTGTGCACACATCTCCTTAAAGAAGAACTTTTACCAACGTGCATACGTGCCAAGTATCCTGCTATTTACATCAATATACAGGGATATTCAAAACATTCTAGTTACCACACATAATTTTTTGAAAAGAATTCATATATGCACGCTCAAGGTATTGTGCCAAAATTACACATGTCCATATTCAAAGTATTTTGCTATAAAAAATTACCTATGCACATTTGAAGTATTTGTTTCATTCACATTTATTTATACATATATGCATATTGGAGAGCCCATCTCATGTCATGCACACACTTGCATTTATTTGAAAAGGAATTTTCATGCCATCTATCTACACTTGAGAGGCAATTCCACATCATATATTCATTTTGGGAAGCATTCTTGTGCCACATTCAAACGTGTGTACATTTATAAAG
This sequence comes from Glycine max, assembly GCF_000004515.6. Taxonomy (NCBI): domain Eukaryota; kingdom Viridiplantae; phylum Streptophyta; class Magnoliopsida; order Fabales; family Fabaceae; genus Glycine; species Glycine max. Next base: position 23,863,559 of record NC_016091.4, on the reverse strand, counting down.
CGCTCGACCACCTATTCAACATATACACGTTTTATTTGAAGGGTCTTGTCTCTAGCTACCTATCCTATATATATACGTACATGGTGAATAACATCTTTACACAAACTAGGCAAACATTATGGTGCAGCCCCAAAAATCAGCCGCTGGCCTAAAGGGAAATTCCTATCACGATGCCCTCATTTTTATGCTTTCTTGTATTGAAATCAAAAGCTTGGGTTCCTAGGCCTAGAATCGCATTCGGGCACTCATTTTAACCTCTACATGCTGTCCCTATACATATAAAACAGCCCCACAATCCAAAGTTCACAAAACCATGCCCATATGTCATTGAGGCATTTCACCGAGCACTTGGTGGGCGCATGTTTAGGCATGAAAAGCAAGGGAATGGGGGCAATGTGGCATGCCCCATTGCTTCAGAATGCACCATAGGCCTAAGGCCATCCCTTACAACCCCTTAATTCAACGCAAACAAGCATGGATTCACATATGAATTGCTTCACGAATTTTGCAAAAAATGAGCAATTAAAGCACTAAAACACATCAATAGAGAGCTAGAGAGCCCAAGAATGAGGTACTTACTTGTTGGAGATGAATAATAGAGCAAAACGGAATCAAAAACGCGAAAAATGGTGACCTAAGGGCTGCAAACTCGTGAAATCCGTGAGCTTTTGCTTTTGAATGAGGAGGGGGGGGGGAAGTTTTTGGTGCAGAAAAACTTCTCCCTTCCCCTTTTTAACCACTCTTGTGCAGGGGTTGCTCGCCCAGGCGAGCTAACCTGCACTTTTTTTTTAGGGAAGAAATAAGTAAGGCTTTCTATGGGTCGACGTTCGCTTACTAGAACCCCTTCAGGGTAGATTAGGCATCCAATATTTACTTTAAAGACACAATCGTAATAACTACCAGGAATTTAAAGGATACTAGGCTGCCTTGCAGCAGCGCTTTCCGTTTGTCCAGAGCTAGGCATGGGACGACGATCCATCGGTCGTGACCCTAGTCTCTACCTACGTCCGTCCCTAAGTACCTGAAAGTAGGAAACGACATTACACGGCAAACTATGGCCGCGTTACTATTTTACCTTGATTGGTTTCTGCCTTCAGCTTCGTCCCAGCATCTGACCACTGCCTAAGATGATTTTGCCCCTGTTATCACAAAATATGCAGGCGTATGCGTATGCATGAGTATTTTCAAATGCAACATTCTTTTTAGCGAAAGCTGGTTAAGTCCAACTTTAATTAAGCGCTTGGGGAATCCCATAGACTGAGCGAAAAGGCTCAGGTTATCACAACCACACATGGTTTAAAGCACAAAGTGAGGACTGAAGCCTCAAACTCATGTTCTCTTCTCTTAAAAGACTATGACGAGAAATATACAGCAGACAGGAATCCTTGGGGGAAACCAAGAAGAACACACATAAAAATAAAAGAACATGCAGCGATATCCTCAATTGCCCCAGATTCTAAGCATAGTATCGCTTGACAACATCAGAGTTTATGGGTAAAGGTAGCTCCTCACCATCCATGTTGGTAAGCACCAGGGTCCCTCCAGCAAAAGCCCTTTTCACAACGAAAGGTCCTTCGTAGTTTGGGGCCCACTTCTCTCGACTATCTTTAACAGCGTGGGACATCTTTTTCAGCACAAGGTCCCCCTCATGGAACTTGTGCAAGTGCACCTTCTTGTCGAACGCGTCCTTCATTCTTTGTTGGTACAGGCGCCCATGGCTCATGGCTGTGAAGCGCTTGCCTTCAATAAGATTGAGTTGGTCGTAGCATGTTTGAGCCCTCTCTGATTCTTCTAAGCCCGATTCTGCTAGTATCCTCTGGGAAGGGATCTCTACTTCAAATGGGAGTACCGCTTCCGTTCCATAAACCAAGGAATACGGTGTTGCCCCAGTAGAAGTTCGTACCGAAGTTTGGTATCCATGCAAGGTAAAAGGCAACATCTCATGCCAATCTTTGTTTGACACTGTCATCTTCTGAATAATTTTCTTAATATTCTTGTTGGCTGCTTCCACGGCTCCGTTCATCTTTGGTCGGTAGGGCGTGGAATTGTGATGCTGGATTTTGAAATCCGCGCACATTTCCTGCATCATTTTGTTATTCAGGTTGGTGCCATTGTCAGTAATGATCTTTCTAGGGAGTTCGTACCAACAAATCAGTTCCCTCTTTATGAATCTGACCACTACACTCCTCATGACATTGGTGTAGGAAGCCGCTTCGACCCATTTGGTGAAATAATCTATTGCCACGAGAATGAAGCGATGACCGTTCGAAGCCTTGGGAGCATTCAGAGGATGTGGCGGAGCATTGACATTGTCCGCGAACGCTTGACATTTATGGCATTTCCTCACATGGATGCAGCAATCACTTTCCATGGTGAGCCAGTAATAACCTGCTCTCAGGATCTTCCTGGCCATAGCATGCCCATTGGCGTGTGTTCCAAACGAATCCTCATGGAGTTCCTTGATCATGTGGTCCTCCTCTTTGGCATCTACGCATCGCAGGAGAGTCATGTCATGGTTTCTTTTATATAGTATGCTCCCACTCATGAAGAAACCGGCTGTCAATCTCCTCAATGTCCTCTTATCATTGTCGGAAGCCCCCGGTGGGTATTCTTTGCTTTCCACAAATCGCTTAATATCGAAATACCAAGGCTTACCATCCCGTTCCTCTTCTACCTGACAACAATGTGCGGGTCTGCCATGACACTAGAACTCAATGTATGGTAGGTCCCCGTGCGGTGTTAGCTGGAACATGGACGCCAAAGTAGCAAGCGCATCCGCCATTTGATTTTCCTCCCGGGGAATGTGATGGAAGGAGATCTCATCAAAGGAATTAGCCAACTCCTTGATATAGGCTTTGTAGGGTATCAGCTTGGGGTCTCTAGTTTCCCATTCCCCTCTCAGCTGGTGAATCACCAATGCTGAGTCCCCGTACACTTTGAGCAGTTTGACATTAGAGTCAATTGCTGCCTGGACGGCCAGTGCACACGCTTCATACTCAGCCATATTGTTGGTGCAGTCAAACCCTAGCCTGGCTGTGAAAGGTATACATTGATTGTCGGGAGAGACCAATACTGCTCCAATGCCATGGCCTAGAACATTTAACGCCCCGTCAAACCACACGGTCCACTTGTCCCGGTACTCGTCTAGTTTTTCCTCAAACAAGGCCATGATGTCCTCATCCGGGAATTCGGGATGCATGGGCTGATAGTCGTTGAGAGGCTGCAGAGCCAAATAATCTGCTAAGGCGCTTCCTTTTATTGCCTTTTAGGTGATGTAAACTATATCAAACTCGGATAGCAAGACTTGCAACCGGGCGATCCGTCCTGTGAGAGCAGGCTTTTCAAAGATGTACTTAACCGGGTCCATCCTTGATATCAACCAGGTGGTATGGCTCAGCATGTATTGTCTTAGGCGGTGGGACGCCCAGACTAAAGCACAACACGTTCTTTCGAGCAGGGAGTAATTCATTTCACGGGCCGTGAACTTCTTACTCAAGTTGTAGACAGCGCGCTCTCTCTTCCCGGACTCGTCATGTTGCCCCAGCATACATCCCATCGACTCGTCCAAAATCGTCATATACAAGATGAGAGGCCTTCCGGGCACTGGCGGCATAAGCACAGGAGGGTTCATGAGATACTGTTTGATCCTTCCAAACGCTTCTTGACAATCCTCGTTCCAGCAAACGGTTTGGTTCTTGCGTAAGAGTTTGAACAGCGGCTCACAAATAGCAGTGAGCTGTGATATAAATCTGGCAATATAGTTCAAACGTCCCCGGAAACCTTGGACTTGCCTCTCAGTACGGGGTTTCGGCATCTCAAGGATGGCCTTCACCTTTTCGGGGTCCACCTCTATCCCTTTCTGGCTCATGATGAAACCTAGCAATTTCCCTAATTTGACCCTGAAGCTGCACTTAGCGGGGTTTAACCTCAATTGATACTTCCTAGGCCTTTCGAACAACTTCCGCAGGTTGACAAGGTGTTCCTCCTCGGTCTTAGATTTGGTAATTATGTCGTCCATATAGACCTCGATCTCTTGGTGCATCATATCATGGAACAAAGCTACCATAGCCCGTTGATAAGTTGCTCCGACATTCTTGAGTCCAAAGGACATCAGCTTGTAACAGAACATTCCCCACAGGGTGACGAAGGTAGTCTTTTCCATATCCTCCGACACCACTTTTATCTGATTGTAACCAGAGAACCCGTCCATAAAGGAAAACAAAGTGAAATTGGTCGTATTATCCACGAGGATATCGATATGCGGCAGAGGAAAATTGTCTTTGGGACTGGCTCGATTCAAGTCCTGATAATCCACACACATTCGCACCTTCCCATCCTTCTTAGGGACTGGTACAATGTTGGCAACCCATTATGGGTACCGAGCGACATCCAAAAAACCAGCGTCAAATTCTTTCTTTACCTCTTCTTTTATTTTCAAGGATGTCTCGGGCTTCATCCTCCTCAGTTTTTGTTTTACCGGGGAACACTCGGGATTTAGAGGTAATCAGTGTTGTACAATGTCAGAACTCAAACCGGGCATATCTTGGTACGACATAGCAAAGATGTCTTGGTAGTCTTTTAGCAGGGCTGTCAATTCTTCACGGATGGGTGTGGTCATACTCGTGCCTATCCTTACTTCTCTTTTCCCACCACCGGTTCCTAAGTCCACTAGTTCCGTCTCTTCGTGATAAGGCCCCATCTCTTGGTCCTCATGGGCGATTATCCTCTCCAACTCTGGGGGAAGTCCCACATCCTCGTCCTCTTCATCCTCTGTCTGATTCGTTTCTTGCTCGAAATCGATGGTCGGGTCCCAGGTATTAGTACCTTTGAGGGACTCGTCGTTGGATCTGGAGTTTTTAAACGTAAAGAAATAAAGCATGCAAATGGATGAGAATGGGTAGAGACGTAGGAACAGATGAAAAAATATCTTTGTATTATAAACTTAGAAACAAAAGACATAAAGCCTTAACAAAAGGAAACTCTAAAGCCTAGGCCCAACTGTAGAGTTTAAAAGCCACAAAGGGTTACATTATGCTTGTCGCGTAAATGTCTGGGTGCTCCACTACTCCCCAATTTCCTAGTCGGAAACCAGGAGGGCATGGTCGTACCAAATCCAACCCACTCGGCGAATCATCTTCGCATATCGCAACGACTTGCCTTCGTGTCCTAGACCCGTGCTTATAAAGCTCCTACTGATGTGGCAGGGCGGGCTTCCTTCGACTTCTTGTCCCAATCGCGAGCCTTGACCTCCGCTCTTCCTTCCTGCAACACTTTTCCTTATGTCCGCTTGTGTGGGTTTATAGCCTAACCCAAACTTCCCACAGTTTCCTCTGGCGCTTATCAGGCTAGTTATGCCACCGTTGTCCTTGCCTAAACCCATTCCGGGCTTGTAACTATTCCCCAACATCACTCGGGCCACCATTACTGCCGTATCGGACAGGGAAGGTTGCCCAGAGAAGGAATCTACAGAGGCAATGCTTACCACCTCAAAAGACTGGAAGGCTGTTTCTAAGGACTCCTCTACGGCTTCCACATATGGCATAGAGGACGGGCAACTCACCAAGATGTCTTCCTTGCCCGATACGATAACCAAATGCCCCTCTACTACGAATTTCAATTTTTGGTGGAGCGTAGAGGGAACGACTCCCACCGAGTGGATCCACAGGCGCCCCAAAAGGCAGCTGTAAGCGGGGTTAATATCCATTATTTGAAAGGTAACCTGATAGGTGTGAGGGCATATCTGTACAGGGAGGTCGATCTCTCCCCTAACCTTTCAGCGGGTGCCGTCGAAGGCACGGACCACCATGGAACTTGGCTTTAGATGGGATGCATTAAACGGTAATTTCTCCAAAGTGCTTTTGGGCATTACGTTTAAATTGGAACCGTTATCGATGAGCACCTTGGCTACGACGTGGTCCTTGCACTTGACTGATACATGCAAAGCCCTGTTATGCCCTCTGCCCTCGGCAGGGATTTCTTCTTCGGCGAAGGCGAGATAGTTGTTGGTGGTGATATTGTTGACGAGTCCTCCAAAGCCTTCTACAGAAATATCTTGGGCCATATGAGCTTCGTTCAAGACCTTTACCAGCAAAGCCCGATGAGGCTCAAAGCTCATGAGTAATTCCAAAAGAGAGACCCTGACCGGGGTTTTGTTGAGCTGTTCAATGACCTTGAACTTGCTCTGCTGAATAATGCGGAGAAACTCGCTTGCTTCCTCTAGCGACACTTCCTTCTTGCCACAGCCATCCCTTTTCTCTGGAAGACCTTTCACTGGAATATCTTCGTTCGGAGTGAGGGTTGTCTTGTCATTTTCTTGCAACACCTTTGCCTTCCCCTTAATGTTTGCGGGTTGTGTTGGCAGGTCGGGGGGTGCAAACACAAGACCGCTGCGGGTCACACCGCTCAACCTCGTGATATTGGTTACCTTGGCCGACAACGAGCTGATGTCGGTGGCTTCTTCTTTCCTTTCACTTAGAGGTGTATACCTCCACGGGACTGCGTGGCTGTTTTGGTATGGGAAAGGAACAAGTTTGGCTGCCGAGGGGTATCGGGGCTTTTGTGAAGCTGCGTCCTTGGTGAAATATATCACCAAAGGTTTAGGCCTTCCAAGACTTCTCTCATCCGCGGACTGCATACATATATGCTGCTCTTCCCTCCCCTCATCGCCGACTTCCAGTCGGCCTTGATCTATCATTTGTTGCAACAATTCTTCCACTGCTAAACATGATTCCATGTCATGTAGCTCGCTGGGATGCAACAAACAAGAATCCTCTTCATGCCCACTGTGGGGAATCACACCTCCCATTTGTAGGGCCTCAAAGATAAACCTCCTAGGGGTCGCCACGTCCTTTAAAGGCTTAGACCTGCGCGGCCTATCTGACTCAATGGCATTAACCGCTCCCCCTCCATGATGGGCGAGCGGGTTGGTTTTCACGTTGGGCCGATCTTCTTGGAATGTCAGCCATCCGGCGTCTATCAAATGTTGGACCTTGTATTTAAAGGCCAGGCATTTTTCAATGGAATGCCCCAGGGTATTCCCATGGTACGTGCAAGTTGCGTTAGGATCATACCACTTTGGGAAAGGGGGTTGGTAGATCTTCCCGGGAGTTATCACGGCCATTTGGTTGGCGATGAGGGACGGCAAGAGGTCTTCGTACGTCATTGGGAGTGGGGTGAATTCTGGAATTGGCTTCAGGGGAAAGTTCCTCATCGTGTTGGAACTGGCGCCAAAGTGGGCATTGCCGGCCGGGCGAGTCGTGGTTGGAGCCGGAGCTTGGGGGGCCTCCCTCTGGATGGGGGCGGTCGCCCTAGGCTGTACGGGTGCTGAATTGGAGGAGTTCCCGGCGCGAGCTGAGAAGCTCGGATGATGTTGCGCATACTGATGTGTACCATGAGAGGTCTGTGGGGGCTTGACCCATGCGGGCGCTGAAGTGACGGCATGGGTATCTCCCTCCTTCCTTTTTGCCCAGTTGCTCTGATTCTCTTAGCATTGACACTTGTGGAGGAAACATAATCGAACTTCCCTCTTTTCAATCCTACTTCGATTCTTTCCCCGACGAATACCAAGTCTGCGAAGCTGGAAGGCATGTAGCCTACCAACTTCTCATAGTAAAACACTAGCAAAGTGCCTACCATCATGGTAATCATCTCCCTTTCGACCATGGGAGGGGCTACTTGTGCTACCAGGTCTCTCCACCGCTGTGCGTATTCTTTAAAGGTCTCACCTTCCTTCTTAAACATATTCTGTAGCTGAGTGCGATCGGGAGCCATATCGAAATTATACTGATATTGCCTTAGGAAAGCAGTAATCAGGTCCTTCCAAGTACGGATGCGGGAAGCTTCCAGATTAGTGGTACCAAACAACCGCGGCTCCAGCCAAGCTATCTTGGAAAAAGTGTATTAACAACTTTTCATCCCTAAAGTGTGCCCCCATCTTGCGACAATACATCTTGAGATGGTTCTTAGGACAAGTCGTCCCTATATACTTGTCAAAATCAAGCACTTTGAATTTTGGGGGGATGACAACATCCGGTACCAAGCAAAGATCCGTCATGTCCGTGAATGGATAGTCACCAAAGCCTTCAACAGCTCTCAATCTCTCCTCAAGAAGATCGAGTTTCCTTCTTTCTTCGGCCGCCGGGGGTGGTCCTTCGGTGGACAAGAATATTGGTTGTGCTGTGAGGTTGGGCTGAGGCAATGTGTTGGGTGCCGGCCCCTAGATGGGGATCGGGGGGTAGAAATCGACATCCTTTTGGGCATACTCTTGGTGATCTTCGTGGGCCTTGTCGGGCTGTCGAGGAGGCTCCCCTTCAAGGATGGGGGAAGAGGCATGACCCGCATCATCATGCATGACAGGCGGCGTGTAATTAGGCGGTAATCCATAAGGGTAAGCCGCCCGGTTGTATCCCAAATGGGAGTTGCTGTTGTGCCCCAGTGTTCTCCTTTCTTGTCCCTACTGCCATAATATGATCTTCGAAGGGGATGATACCTCTAGAGACCATCAAGAGAGATATGACCACCTTGGGAATTATCACTAAAAGCCCTTTTAGCTCCCTCCCATGTAGGTCCCTAAAAATAGGGGCACGGAGCAAACACGCTGCGTGCCACTTTTCACACTGCCATGCATGTAGTCCTAAGTGTCATGTACCCCTTTGCTTATATTTGTTTGTGGATATTGTCGTACTATGTACATCCCCGTGTTGTGCCTTTCGCATATGCATCGTGCACGGGTTTTGTCTTGATCCCCTCTCTTTGGCAAACCCACGGAGGGTCCGTGTCACCTTCTTAAATACATACTGTCGCAACCTACCCTTCAGTGGGAGGGCGACGCGTGACTCGCGGGTGCGTCTGCCAAGAAAGGAATACGCGCGGAGTCACCACCAACGTTTATTTGAAGAAAACGTCGGAAAAACCGGAAAAGACGTGGTCTATGATCTTTAAATGAAAGGTTCAGGAGTTGTATTTACGCACGGGGAAGGTATTAGCACCCCACACGTCCATCACAAGAGACGATAGCCTTTAATCCAATGTGCAAATGTGACTTCAATTTATATTATTTTCCCTTTTTTACGTTCTTATGTCTTTTTTATGCCTTCTTATATTTTTACCTTTTTGTGGTCGACGAGGGTGTTTCACTTGCTCCTACGTATTCTTTAATTGTGATAAGGAAATCAGACCTACGTAGTTCTTTGTGAACAAAGCGTTTGGTTAAGTTGTTTTTATCTTTTTTTGCAAAATATGTTTTTATTGAATGAAAGGTCATTTAAGGTGTTGGACCATTAAATGATCTTTCGATTCTTTTGAAAAGAGAGAAAACATTAAGGCATTGGACCATTAATGATCGCTTTATTTTTGAAAGAGGTAATAAAGTTACGTGTTGATTTTAGGCATTTATAGAAATCTATGTTTAAACAATAAAGGTGGAAAAGACCATTTTAAGGCGTTTGGACCTTAAAGATGGCTTTTTTAGGTGATGACAAAAGTTTGATTTATGAATTGATTTTAGCCTTAGTTTCACTTTGGTTATTAGTCAATTCGATTAAGAAAGGAGAATCCCAAAGAAAAAATGTCCGATTGATTTTTTTTGTTTTATTTTACTAAAAGATATTTTTTATTATTATATTATAATTTTGCCTCTTTTTGATTTTAAACATGGTTACGGCATGACCGAATGGTCGGAATTCATTTTACCAGAAATTAAAGGATGTTACAATACGAATGATCGGTGGAAATTTATTTTATTTTTGATCAGGCGAGAAAAAGACTTAAATAAATGACTAAAACACGTCAAAAAGGGGTACGAAAAGTAAATGAAATGAAAATAAAAGCACGCGAAACAAATGAGGACCACATAGGGTACATAGAATGAATTGAAAAGTTTGATTTCGGGAACTTACCGGTTGAAGAACGACGAAGAACGAACGACGAACAACGAAGAACAGTTGAAAATCTTCGCGAAATCACCCATGGAAACGTCACGAAAGCGTTACGGAAGCGCCTCGGCTTGGATTTTCTTCACCGAAACAATTTTTCTCACTAATTTTAAGTGAATCTCAGATACCAGGAGGGTTGGACATTTTTGTTTTTCCCTCCTCCCCCTATTTATAGGAAAATGGGGGAGGAGCTTACCACCCAGCTCGCCCAGGCGAGCAAGGTTGCTTCCTCCAGAAGCAACTGCCTTCTGGAGGAACATCCTGGAAGGCCCAAGTGGGCCTGGTTGCTATTTGCACCCCTCATTTTACTAAATACACCCCTTGCCTTTTTTTGCTGATTCTTTTTCCGTAACGTTACGAAAACTTACGAATTACATAACGATACTTGTTTTCTTTCCGTAATATTACAGAACCTTACGGATTACGTATTCATTCCTTTTTTTCCTTCCGGAATGTTACGGAACTTTACGGATTGTGCATTTACACTTCCTTTTAATTTCTGGCATGTCACGGAACTTCACGGATTGTGTTACAATGCTTTCTTTTGACTTCCGCCATGTCTCGGAACTTCACGAATTGCCTAACGATGGGTGCCAAGTACCTCGAAGTGGTCAAATGAGGGTCGCATCCCAACAATGGATGGTCCCATGGACGAAATTAGGGTATGACACATACGTTGGGCGCCGTGCTGCCCCAAACGGTGTATCTAAGAAGGGGACAAATTCTCGGGCTCCCGTATTCATAAATTGCATCTCTGTCATATGCATTTCTTCATGCATTCATCCATTCCACCCATGATAGATGTCGGAGTTATGATTCGCACTAGGTTTTGTTTCACTTTAGTAAAACATGGGAACAAATCAAATCGGAAAAAGATTCTATCAAGCCAAGATTAAGGGCCTAGATGTCACCACCATTAAGGAGTTGGGGCAGTTGATGGGACCTCTCTAAATGCAAGCCTTTCACAAGGCGTACGGAAAGATTTTAGATTTGACCATAGCGGAGATATTCATGGAGGTCATTGTATCACTCACCCAATACTATGACCAGCCTTTGAGATGCTTCACGTTTGGAGACTTTCAATTGGGGGAAGAAAATCGTATCTTTTCTCCGGGTTTCTCCCCTCCTTGAGCAAGATTGCAGTTGTGGTCAGGGATTCGACAAGAGAGTTGGATCGTGTAAAGCAAACTCGAAATGGCATAGTGGGCCTACCACGGAAGTACTTGGAAGGCAAGGCAAGGGATATGGCGAATCAAGAGGAGTGGGTCCCGTTTGTGGACATATTAGCATTGCTAATCTTTGGGGTTGTCCTCTTTCCAAACGTGGACGGTTTGGTGGACCTAGCCGCGATTGATGCTTTCTTTGCATATCACCATAGCAAAGAGAGCCCGGTGGTAGCTATCTTGAAGGACTTATTTGATGCATTTGACCGAAGTTGCGAAAAGAGTAGCGCACGGATCATCTGCTGCTTACCTGCTCTTTATGTATGGTTGATTTCGCACCTATTCCAACAAGACATAAGGCACCGATGTCCACTCCGAAGCCATCGCTCGTGTGTCGAAAATAGAAGAGTAGATTGGGACCAATACTTGGCTAGGATAGGAGGCAGAATAATCAACTAGTTTTCTCGATGGAAGGAAGGAAAGGAGGGAGTTCTCTTCTCGTGTGGGGACTACCTAAACATCCCATTGATAGGGACAAGGGTTTGTATTAACTACAATCCCGCACTTGCTATAAGATAGTTAGGGTTCCCCATGAGGGGAGCACCGGCGGAAGAAAGCCTCTCTCCTTTCCTTGTGATAGATTTCGGCGCGCAAAGTTCCAAGATTATACAAAGAGTCCACAAGGCATGGGAAATCTCATTAAGGAGAAATAAAGAACTTAGGGGCATCCGTAGTGGCATCATCGGTGGTTATCATGAATGGCTGAAAGTTCGTACATGAGGGATAGTTTGGCTCTCCAAATTAAAAGTTATCAACGAGGAGAACTTCGAAGCTCCGGAAGAGGATGAAGAAGTCCGAGCTCTAAAAACAGAACTAGGAAAAGCAAAACTTGCCAAAGAAAAATTCAAGTTAGTCGTTACAGACGTCCAAAAAGAGTGCACCCGGTTACGAGAAGAAAATGCAGCTACCGCAAGAGCCCTTGAACGAGAAACCAAGAGGGCTCGCAAGGAAGAGTATGGCTGAGACAAATTCCATGGAGCTTTATGGGGCAGCAACAATGAGCTCAAGCTTCGAAGGGAAGAGAGAGACCAGTCACGAGCACATAGCATGGTCTTGAAAGAGGAGTTAGCTGCTTGCTCAAGGTCCTAGAGAAACTTGTCTCAGCGTTTATGCGAGAAAGAGACCAACATGTTAGCCATCGTCAGCAAGTACCAAGAAGAATTAAATCTAGCCACGACCCACGAGCACAAAGTGGCGGACGAGTATGCCCGAGTGTACGCGGAAAAGGAGGCTAGAGGAAGGGTGATCGACTCATTACATTAAGAGGCAACAATATGGATGGACCGATTTGCTCTTACTTTGAACGGGAGTCAAGAACTTCCCCGATTGCTAGCCAAGGCCAAAGCAATGGCGGACACCTACTTCGCCCCCGAGGAGATCCACAGACTTCTCAGCTATTGTCAGCATATGATAGATTTAATGGCCCATATAACTTGACTAGTTATAACTTTCTGAATAAAATGAGTTTATCCCGCGTTTTAACTCTAAAGATCAGTGCGAATCAAATCACTCCCGCATTTTATCTCTAGCATGCATTCATGTTTCTTTACCTACTCCTTGCGTTTGGTTTTTTAGGAAAAACACCATAACTAAACGTGCCCCAAGGCATCCCTATTGCACCAGATCCAAATCTAGGACGATGGGTGACCAAGAGGAGATACAGGAGCAGATGAAAACCAACATGTCGGCTTTGAAAGAGCAAATGGCTTCCATGATGGATGCCATGTTAGGAATGAGACAACTCATGGAGAATAACGTGGCCACCGCTGCCGCTGTTAGTTCGGCTGCCGAAGCAGACCCAACTCTCCCAGCTACCGCGCATCATCCTCTCCCAAACGTGGTAGGACGAGAAAGAAGCACACTGGGGCACATCAGCAACCCCCATTTGGGATACAACCGAGTGGCTTACCCTTATGGGTTACCACCTAATTACACGCCACCAGTCATGCATGATGACGCGGGTCATGTCCCTTCCCCCATCCTTGAAGGGGAGCCTCCTCGACAGTCGGACGAGGTTCACGAGGATCATGCCCAAGGAGACGTCGATTTCTACCCCTCGGTCCCCGTCGAGGGTCGACACCCATCATACTGCCTCAACCCAACCTCCCAGCACAACCAATATTCTTGTCCACAGAAGGACCACCTTCGGCAGCGTAAGAAAGAAGGAAACTCGATCTCATTGAAGAGAGATTGAGAGCTGTTGAAGGCTTTGGCGACTATCTGTTCGCGGACATGGCAGATCTTTGCTTGGTACCAGATGTCGTCATCCCCCCAAAATTCAAGGTACCTGATTTCGACAAGTACAAAGGGACGACTTGTCCTAAGAACCATCTCAAGATGTATTGTCGCAAGATGGGGGCACATTCTAGAGATGAAAAGTTGTTAATGCACTTTTTCCAAGATAGCTTGGCTGGAGCCACAGTCATTTGGTACACTAATCTGGAAGCTTCCCGCATCGCACTTGGAAGGATCTGATTACTGTCTTCCTTAGGCAATATCAGTACAATTCCGATATGGCTCCCGATCGCACTCAGTTGCAGAACATGGTTAAAAAGGAAAGTGAGACCTTTAAAGAGTACGCTCAGCGGTGGAGGGACCTGACAACACAAGTGGCCCCTCCCATGGTTGAAAGGGAAATGATTACCATGATGGTAGACACCTTGCCGGTGTTTTACTATGAGAAGTTAGTGGGCTACATGCCCTCCAGCTTCGCAGACTTGGTATTCGCCAGGGAAAGGATCAAAGTAGATTTGAAGAGAGGGAAGTTCGATTACGTCTTCTCTACAAGTACCAACACTAGGAGGATCGGAGCAACTGGGGAAAAAAGGAAGGAAGGAGATACCCATGCTGTCACTTCAGCACCCGCATGGATCAAGCCACCGCAGACCTCTCACGGAACCCATCAGTACGCGCAACATCACCTGAGCTTCTCGGCTCGCGCTGGGGACTCTTCCAATTCAGCACCTGTACAACCTAGAGCGTCTGCACCCATCCAGAGGGAGGCCCCCCAAGCTCCAGCTCCAACTCTGACTCGCCCGGCCGACAAGGCCCACTTTGGCGTCGATTCCAACGCGATAAGGAACTTTCCCCCGAGGCGAACTCTAGAATTCACCCCAATCCCAATGACGTACGAAGACCTCTTGCCATCCCTCATCACCAATCAGATGGTGTGATATCTCCCGGCCCAAAGTGGTACAACCCTGACGCAACCTGCGCATACCATGGGAAAACCCCGGGCCACTCAACCGAAAAATGCCTGGCCCTTAAATACAAGGTCCAACATTTGATAGACGCTGGATGGCTGACGTTTCAAAAGGACCGGCCCAACGTGACGACCCCCAGGAGATTTACCTATGAGGCCCTACAAAAGGGAGGCGCAATTCCCCACGTTGGGCATGGAGAAGATTCCTGTTTGATTCATCCCGGCAAGCTACATAACATGGAAACATGTTTAGCAGTGGAGGACCTATTGCAATAGATGATAGATCGAGGCCGACTGGAAGTCGGTGATGAGGGGAGTGAAGAGCAACATATATGTATGCAGTCCGCAGAAGAGGGAAGTTTTTGAAGGCCTAAGCCTTTGGTGGTATTTTTCACCAGAGATGCAGCTCCCCAAACGCCCCGATACCCCTCGATAGTTAAACCTGTTCCGTTTCCATACCAAAATAGCCATGCAGTTCCGTGGAGGTATGCGCCTCCAAGCGAAAGGAAGGAAGAAGCCACCAACATCAGCTCGTTGTCGGCCAAGGTAACCAATATCACGGGGCTGAGCAGCGTGACCCGCAGCGGTCGTGTGTTCGCACCCCCTGACCTGCGGACACAGCCTGCAAACGCTAAAGGGAAGGCAAAGATAGCGGAAGAAAAAAATGACAAAGTAATCCCCGCACCGGACGAGGATATTCCAATGAAAAGTCCATCTGAGAAAAAGGATGGTTGTGGCAAGAAAGAAGTGTCGCTAGAGGAGGCAGGCGAGTTCCTCCGCATTATTCAACAAAGCGAGTTTAAGGTCATTGAGCAGCTCAACAAAACCCTGACTAGAGTCTCTCTTTTGGAACTGCTCATGAGATCTGAGCCTCATCGGGCTTTGCTAGTAAAGGTCTTGAAAGAAGCTCATGTAGCCCAATATATTTTCGTAGAAGGCTTTGGAGGACTCATCAATAACATCACTGCCAACAACTATCTCGCCTTCACTGAAGAAGAAATCCCTGCCGAGGGGAGAGGACATAACAAGGCTTTGCATGTGTCAGTCAAATGCATGGACCACGTCGTGGCCAAGGTACTCATCGATAACGGTACCAGTATAAACGTAATGCCCAAAAGTACGTTGGATAAATTGCCATTTAACGCTTCCCATCTAAGGCCAAGTTCCTTGGTGGTCCGTGCCTTCGACGACAGCCGCCGAGAGGTGCGGGGAGAGATCGACCTCCCTATACAGATAGGCCCCTATACCTGTCAGGTTACCTTCCAAGTAATGGATATTAACCCAGCTTGCAACTTTCTTTAGGGACGCCCGTGGAACCACTCGATGGGAGTTGTTCCCTCTACACTCCACCAACAACTAAAGTTCGTAGTAGAGGGGCATTTGGTCATTGTGTCAGGGGAGGAAGACATCTTGGTAAGTTGCCCGTCCTCTATGCCATATGTGGAAGCCGCGGAGGAGTCATTGGAAACAGCCTTCCAATCTTTTGAGGTAGTGAGCATTGCCTCCGTAGATTCCTTCTCTGGACAACCTTGCCTATCCGATATGACAATGATGGTGGGCCGAGTAATGTTGGGGAATGGCTACGAGCCCGAAATGGGTTTAGGCAAAAACAACGGCGGCAGAACCAGCCTGATAAGCACCAGAGGAAATCGTGGGAAGTTTGGATTAGGCTATAAACCCACGCAAGCGGACATAAGGAAAAGTGTTGCGGGAAGGAAGAGCAGAAGCAAAGGTTCGCAATTGGGACGAAAAGTCGAAGGGGGTCTGCCCTGCCACATCAGTAGGAGCTTTATAAGTGCGGGTCTAGGACACGAAGGCCAAGTCGTTGCGATATGCGAGGATGACTCTTTGAGTGGGTCAGATTTGGTACGACCATGCCCTCCTGGTTTTCGACTGGGAAATTGGCGAGTGGAGGAGCGCCCAGACATTTACGCGACAAGCATAATGTTACCCTTTGTGGCTTTTAAACTCTACGGTTGGGCCTAGGCTTTAGAGTTTCCTTTTGTTAAGGCTTTATGTCTTTTGTTCCTGAATTTATAATATAAAGATCTTTCTTCATCTGTTCCTACGTCTCTACCCATTCTCATTCATTTGCATGTTTATTTCTTTACGCTTAAAACACCAGATCCGATGATGAGTCCCTCGAAGGTACTAATACCAGGGACCCGACCATCGATTTCAAGTGAGAAATGAATCAGACGGAGAGTGAAGAGGACGAGGATGTGGGACTTCCCCCGGAGTTGGAGAAGATAGTTGTCCATGAGGACCAAGAGATGGGGCCTCAACAAGAAGAGATGGAACTAGTAGACTTAGGAATTGGCAGTGGGAAAAAGGAAGTGAAGATAGGCGCGGGTATGACCGCACCCATCCGTAAAGAATTGATGGCCCTGCTAAAAAACTACCAAGACATCTTTGCGTGGTCATACCAAGATATGCCCGGTTTGAGTTCTAACATCATACAACACAAATTACCTCTAAATCCTGAGTGTTCCCCGGTAAAACAAAAGCGAAGGAGGATGAAGCCCGAGACATCCTTGAAAATAAAAGAAGAGGTAAAGAAACAATTTGACGCTAGTTTTTTGGTTGTCGCTCGGTACCCAGAATGGGTTGCCAACATTGTACCGGTGGTCCCTAAGAAGGATGGGATGGTCCGAATGTGCGTAGATTATCGGGACCTGAATCAGGCCAGCCCCAAGGACAATTTTCCTTTGCCACACATCGATATCCTTGTGGATAATACGGCCAAATTCGATTTGTTTTCCTTCATGGATGGGTTCTCTGGTTACAATTAGACAAAAATGGCACCGGAGGATATGGAAAAGACTACCTTCGTCACCCTGTGGGGGACGTTCTGTTATAAGGTGATGTCCTTTGGACTCAAGAACGCTGGGGCAACTTATCAACAGGCTATGGTAGCTTTGTTCCATGATATGATGCATCGAGAAATCGAGGTCTATCTGGACGACATAATTGCCAAGTCTAAGACCGAGGAGGAACACGTTGTCAACTTGCAGAAGTTGTTCGAAAGGCTTAGGAAATATCAATTGAGGTTAAAACCCGCTAAGTGCACCTTCGGGGTCAAGTCAGGGAAATTGCTAGGTTTCATCGTAAGCTAGAAAGGGATAGAGGTGGTCCCCGAAAAGGTGAAAGCCATCCTTGAGATGCCAGAACCGCGTACTGAGAGGCAGGTCCGAGGTTTCCTAGGGCGTTTAAACTACATTGCCAGATTCATATCACAGCTCACCGCTATCTGTGAGCCGTTGTTCAAACTCTTACGCAATAACCAATTCGTCCGCTGGAATGAGGATTGTCAAGAGGCGTTTGGAAGGATCAAAAAGTGTCTCATGAACCCTTCCATGCTTATGCCGCCGGTACCCGGGAGACCTCTCATCTAGTATATGACGATTTTGGACGAGTTGATGGGATGTATGCTGGGGCAACATGACGAGTCCGGGAAGAGAGAGCACGCTGTCTACTACTTGAGTAAGAAGTTCACGGCCTGTGAAATGAACTACTCCCTTCTCGAAAGAACGTGTTGTGCTTTAGTCTGGGTGTCCCACCGTCTAAGACAACACATACTGAGCCATACCACCTGGTTGATATCCAAGATGAACCCGATTAAGTACATCTTTGAGAAGCCTGCTCTGACAGGGCGAATCGCCCAGTGGCAGGTTTTGCTATCCGAGTTCGATATAGTCTACGTCACCCAAAAGGCGATAAAAGGAAGCGCCTTGGCAGATTATTTGGCTCAGCGGCCTCTTAATGACTATCAACCCATGTATCCCGAATTCCCGGATGAGGACATCATGGCCTTGTTTGAGGAAAAGCTAGACAAGAATTGGGACAAGTGGATCGTGCGGTTTGATGGAGTGTCAAACGTTCTAGGCCATGGTGTTGGGGCAGTATTGGTCTCTCCGGACAATCAATGTATACCCTTCACAGCCAGGTTGGGATTCGACTGCACCAACAATATGGCTGAGTATGAATCGTGCGCCCTGGCCGTCCAGGCAGCAATTGACTCCAATGTCAAGCTACTCAAGGTGTATGGGGACTCAGCACTGGTGATTCACCAGCTGAGAGGGGAATGGGAAACTAGAGACCCCAAGTTGATACCCTACCAAGCCTATATCTAGGAATTGGCTGGTTTCTTTGATGAGATCTCCTTCCATCACGTTCCCCGAGAGGAAAATCAAATGGCAGATGCGCTTGCCACTTTAGCGTCCATGTTCCAGCTAACACCGCACGGGGACCTACTGTACATTGAATTTTGGTGTCGTGGAAACCCGCACATTGTTGTCGGGTGGAAGAGGAACGGGACGGTAAGCCTTGGTATTTCGATATCAAGTGATACGTTGAAAGCAAAGAGTACCCACCGGAGGCTTCCGACAATGACAAAAGGACATTGAGGAGATTGGCGGCCGATTTCTTCATGAGCGGAAGCATACTATACAAGAGAAATCATAACATGGTTCTGCTACGCTGCGTGAACGCTAAGGAAGCAGAAAACATGCTGGGGAGGTCCATGAGGTCTCTTTTGGTACACACGCTAATGGGCACGCCATGGCTAGAAAGATCTTAAGGGCAGGTTACTATTGGCTCACCATGGAGAGTGATTGTTGTCTCCATGTGAGGAAGTGTCACAAATGCCAGACATTCGCAGACAATGTCAACACTCCGCCATTGCCTTTGAATGTCTTGGCCGCACCTTGGCCGTTTTCCATGTAGGGAATAGATGTGATTGGGGCCATAGAGCCCAAAGCTGCAAATGGATATCGTTTCATCCTAGTGGCGATCGATTACTTCAGTAAGTGGGTCGAAGCCGCGTCATACGCTAGCGTCACCAGGAGTGTGGTGGTCAGGTTCATTAAGAGGGAAATCATCTGCCGATACAGTTTGCCGAGGAAGATTATCACGGACAACGGCACCAACTTGAATAACAAGATGATGGGGGAAATGTGCGAGGAGTTTAAGATCCAACATCACAATTTCACGCCCTACCGACCAAAGATGAATGGAGCCATGGAGACAACCAATAAGAATATCAAGAAGATTATCCAAAAGATGACTGTGTCATACAAAGATTGGCACGAGATGCTCCCATTCGCATTACACGGTTACCAAACCTCAGTGCGCACGTCAACCGGGGCAACACCGTTCTCATTTGTATATGGAATGGAGGTTGTGCTACCGTTTGAGGTGGAAATCCCGTCATTAAGAATCTTGGCAGAATCCGGATTAAAAGAGTCATAATGGGTCCAAGCACGTTTCGATCAGCTTAATCACATAGAAGGCAAGCGTTTGGCCGCCATGAGTCATGGGCGTTTATATCAGAAACAAGTGAAGAACGCTTTTGACAAGAAGGTACGTACGCACCGGTTCAGCGAAGGGGACTTGGTGTTGAAGAAAGTCTTCCAAGCTCTGAAAGACAACAGGGGGAAGTGGGCCCCGAACTACGAAGGGCCTTTCGTTGTAAAAATGGCTTTCTCCGGTGGGGCCCTGGTGCTCACCAACATGGATGGCGAGGAGTTACCTTCACCCGTGAACTCCGACGTTGTCAAGCGGTACTACGCTTAGGATCTGGGGCAGTTGAGGAAGTCGTTGCATGTTCTTTTATTTTTTGTGTGTCCTTCTTGGTTCCCCCCAGGGATTCCTGTCCTCTGTAATTTCTCCTCACAGTCTTTTAAAAGAAAAAAAAAATGGGATTGAGGTTCCGGTCCTCACTTTGTGTCTCAAACTATGTCTGGAATTTTATAAACCTGAGCCTTTTTGCTCAGTCCATGGGATGCCCCAAGCGCTTAATTAAAACTGAACCTGACCAGTTTTCACTAAAAAGATTATTGCATTTGAAAATGCTCATGCATACGCATACACATGCCTATTTTGACAGGAGCAGAGTCGTCTTAGGCAATGGTCAAATGTCGGGCCGGATCCAAAGGCATAGACCAATCAAGGTAAACGGTAACACGACCACAGTTTGTCGCGCAATGTTGTTTCCTGCTTTCAGGTACTTAGGGACGGATGCAAGTAGAGGCTAGGATCACGATCGATGGATCGTTGTCCCATGCGCAGCTGGGAGGCAACCTAGTATCCTTTAAATTCCCAGTAATTATTATTATTGTGTCTTTAAAGTAAATGTCGAATGCCTAATCTACCCTAAGGGGGTTCGAGCAAGCGAACCCCGACCCGTCGAGAGAGCATACCTGTGTCTTCCAAAAAAAAAATAAAGGGTTAGCTCACCTGGGTGAGCACCCCTGCACCTAGACACATAAAAAAATAAACGAGGTAGCCCCCCCCCCCCCCCCCCGTCATTCAAAAAACGCAAACACCCACGGGATTTGCAAATTTTCACCCCTAGGCCACCATTTTTGCGCTTTTGCTTCCATTCTTAGTGTTTTTGGTCACTCCATACAAGCAAGTGCACTACCCTTTGGTTTCTAGCTTTCCATTGATACCTTTTATGCTTTGAATGGTACATAATTTTGCAAATTCCGTGAGACAATTTGGGGCCAATTTATGCTTTGTTTCTTTGAATTTAGGGGTTGTAGGGGATGGCCTTAGGCCTAGGTTGTGTTTTGAAATGATGGGGCAAGCCTTATTGCCCCTATTCCCTTGTTATTGGTACCCAAAAGTGCGCCCACCAAGTGCTCAGTGAAATGCCTCAATGGAATTTGGGCATGGTTTTGTGAACTTTGGATTGTGGGGCTGACTTGTGTGTATATGGACAGCTTGTAGAGGTTAGAATAAGTGACAAATTGTGGGGCTCACAAGATATATGTATGTTGCATATAGATAGCCAAAAGATGCCTCACCAAAAACCTTGTTGAATTGAAATGAAATGGCTCCGAAAAAGCTTTCCACAAAGAGGTCTAGGAGAGACGCCGCAACGGAAGGGTCCAGTGCCACCCCCGAGTTTGATAGTCACCATTTTCGGAGCGCCGAGCACCAGCAGCGCTTTTAGGCCATCAAAGGATGGTCGTTCCACAAAGAGAGGCGTGTCCAGCTCCGACATTGGACGCCGCTAGTGACTCCCATGGCTAAGTTTGACCCTGAGATAGTCCTGGAGTTCTATGCTAATGCTAGGCCCACAGAGGAGGGAGTGTGAGACATGTGTTCATGGGTGAGGGGTCAGTGGATTCCCTTTTACACAGATGCCCTCAGCCAGTTCCTAGGTGACCCGCTAGTTTTGGAGGAAGGCCAACACTGTGAGTTTGGCCAGAGGAGGAACAGGGCCGACGGGTTCGACGAGGAGGCCATTGCCCAGCTATTATGCACACCGGGGCAGGATTTCACGCGGACCACTGCAGGGAGGCGGGTGCGGATCATGCGCACCAGCATGACCACTTTGACCCAGATGTGGATGACACTGCTGCTCAGCAATGTCTTGCCTAGCGATCATAACTCCGATCTCCCTTTGCCTGAGTGCCAGTTGGTGTACGCCATTCTGACACGGATGAGCGTCCACGTGGCCCAGGTGATTGCTGACGCCATCTATTTGTTTGCAGGTATGCCACCCACCAGGCACCCTCTGGACCCGGATAAGTCTAGCAGGGCCCTGGGGTTTCCGGCGTTGATCACGGGCCTCTACCAGTCATTCGGGGTTCCTGTCACCCCCAGTAAGGTGATCCGGTCGCCGATCACTCGGGCCTTCATCGAGAAGTACTGCACGCCTAGGCAGGCGCAGGGTGATGCACATCAGGCCACAGACGCACCGCCACCACCTCGGCAGGCCGACCCCGCTGGATCACTAGGCATGGAGCATTATCTACAGCACTTGGTTCGCCAACAGGCGGCCAACCACCGTGGGTAGGTCCAGATACATGAGTGTCTCTACCGGTTCAGCCTCAGTCAGTAGGGGCAAGGTTTCGCTCCTTTTGCATGCCCTACTCCAGAGCAGTTTGGGGTTGAGGTCGCATGGCCCGGGGGATCCCTCGGTGAGGCTTTTGTTATTGATATTACTATTTTCTATTATTGTCTATATTGTTATTGACATTACTGTTTTCTGTTATTGTCTATATGGTTACTAACGTTGATGTTATTATTTCTGTTGTTTCTGTTAGAGTTTGGCATTGTGGCTCTCAGTTATTTCGTCACCGTTTTTTTGCGACTTACCAGTTCGTGCGTTTTTTCGTTTACCTTGTGGTTTGACGTAAGTAAGTAGTGTGCACCCTCGTCCGCACGATCTTTTCAGAGAGAAAAAGGAAAAAGAGAAAGGAAATGAACAAATGATAATAACCTAAAAAAGAAGAAAAAATGGGGGAAGAAGAAAAAGAAAAAGAAAGGAAAAATAAAAAAAAACAATAATAAGTTGTCTAGTTAAAAAAACCAACATGCTTTTGAAAAGAGATAACTTCCAGCTTTTCTTTGCAAATTTTCAATGATCATAACCAGTTTTTGAAAAAATGTGTATACACTTGAAGGGTGAATGTTGTGAAAATTTTCCCGAACATCCAAAATGGACTCGGATGAATGCATGAATTGATAAAAGAACATATTTTGGAAGCATTGGGTTGACTAAAATAGAGAAAAAGAATCATGAGCCCTAGCATCACATGACCATAAAAACTTGGCACTTGAGTGTCCACATGGGTGCATGCATGACTAGTTTTGCATAAAATTTCCGAATCATCATTGTTGCATGTGTATCATGGAAATAATGTGGGACATCCCCTTTTCCCCGAAGCCTTGAGCCCAAAATCCCAAACTTACCATAAACCTTGCCCTCAGAAGAAAACAAAGAAAAGAAGGTTCCCGATCAAAGAATCAGAAGAAAGAAAAAAGAGAAAATTCCCAATCAAAGAATGAGAGAAAGCAAAAAAAAAAACACAAAAGAAAGAAAATTCCCGATCAAGGATTGGAAGAAAACAAAAGAAATATGCAAAAAGGTCTTTGGACCAGACAATATCTATACAATACAAAATTGTCACCAAGTAAACAAGAAAAGAAAGGAAACCACGACCTAAAGTGGTCCTCTCCCTTTGATTGCCAACCAAAATCCTATGCGTCGGTGACTTGTTCACCTCACACTAAACAAAAATAGAAAAGGAAAAGGCCAAGAACTCTCAAAGCCAAATTTTCCACCAAAAAAAACCATTCCCAAGAAAAAGTCCTATTGATCCATGATCACACATGTAATCTTTGATTTGATAGGAATGATTTGCAAAATCAAGTCATGACATATCTATGGTTCAGAATTAGGATGAAACACTTACCCATGTGAGATTGATACACTTTGAGTGATTTTCTTCTATTTTTGTTGAACCCAGTGTTTCCTCTAAATGGTCATTTAGAAGCGAAATGCTAACGTCCAAAATCTCATTTATGGTTATGAGAAAATCTTATCAGCATACTCTCCTTCCCCGGTAGACACATTGTTTTTCATCTGAAAAGCAATGTTGCTCTAATCAGTTGGAAGTTTTGTCTCTTTACTAAAGCATGTTGCCATTTTTAGTCAAGAAAACACCGAGACTATTTTAGTCTCACAGTTATCCAGAACTACGTAGGTCTGAGTTCCTCATTGAGGATACGTAGGAGCAAGAGCCTCGCTTTTGTCGGCCGCCCCACAATCTCTATCATACTGACCCTGAGGTCATGTGACATGCAGAGACAAATTATGGTCATTTCGCACACCTTTTCACCATTCGGAGACAATTGAGTCCGATGGCACGCAGAGACAAATTATGGTCATTCTGTGCCCTTTTGTCATCTAGAGGCGGTGAGCTTGATGACATGCGGAGACAAATTATGGTCATTTTGCACACCTTTTGGCCATTCGGAGACAATCGTGTCCGATGGCATGCAGAGAAAAATTATGGTCATTCTGCGCACTTTTGCCATCCAGAGGTGATGAGCCCGATGACATGCAGAGACAAATTATGGTCATTTCGCACACCTTTTCGCCATTCGGAGACAATCGTGTCTGATGACACGCAGAGACAAATTATGGTCATTCTGCGCCCTTTTGTCATCCAGAGGCAGTGAGCCCGATGACATGCGGAGACAAATTATGGTCATTCCGCACACCTTTTCGCCATTCGGAGACAATCGTGTTCGATGGCATGCAGAGACAAATTATGGTCATTCTGTGCCTTTTGTCATCCAGAGGTGGTGAGCCTGATGACATGCGAAGACAAATTATGGTCATTCCGCACACCTTTTTGCCATCCAGATACGATCGTGTCCGATGGCACGCAGAGACAAATTATGGTCATTCTGCGCCTTTTGTCATCCAGAGGCGGTGAGCCCGATGACATGCGGAGACAAATTATGGTTATTCCGCACACCTTTTCGCCATTCGGAGACAATCGTGTCCGATGGCACGCAGAGACAAATTATGGTCATTTTGCGCCCTTTTGTCATCTAGAGGCCGCGAGCCCAATGACATGCGGAGACAAATTATGGTCATTCCGCACCTTTTGCCATCCAGATACGATTGTGTCTGATGGCACGTAGAGACAAATTATGGTCATTCTGCACCTTTCGTCATCCAGAGGCGGCGAGCCCGATGACATGTGGAGATACCTTATGGTCATCCACGCCTTTCGTCAATCGAGAGGAATGAATTCGGCAGTATCAGGATGATGTTGGTCGTTCGGTGCTGATCATTTTTAAAATTTTTGTTGGTTCCGCTAGCAGGGAGATTGACCGGCCGAATGATGTTCCGCTCGAACGAAATTAGTGTCTTATCTTTACTTCCCTTTTATCTCCAATAAAAGACAAGTAAAGAGGGGCAACTGTCATACCCTAATTTCGTCCGGGGACCATCTGTTTGTTGGGATGCGACCCTTGCTTGACCACTTCGAGGTACTTGACACCCATCATTAGGCAATCCGTGAAGTTCCGCGACACGTCGGGAGTTAAAAGGAAGTGTTAATGCACAATCCGTAAAGTTCCGTAACATTCCGGAAGCCAAAGAAGGGACGATTGCATAATCCATAAGGTTTCATGATGTTACGGATAGAAAAAAAGTATCGTTACGTAATTCGTAAAGTTCCGTAACGTTACGGAAAAAGAATCAGCAAAAAAAGGGGCAGAGGGGGTGTATTTAGTAAACAGGGGGTACAAATAGCAATCAGTCCCACTTAGGCCTTCCAGGATCTTCCAACAGAAGGCGGTGCCTTCTGGTGGAAGCAACCCAGCTCGCCTGGGCGAGCTGGGCGGCAACCACCTCCCTCTTTTCCCCTATAAATAGGGGAAGGAGGGCTGAACAAATTCGTTCAACCCTCCTGGTATCTGAGAATCACTTAAAATTAGTGAGAAAAATTGTTTCCGTGGAGAAAATCTAAGCCGAGGCGCTTCCGTAATGCTTCTGAGACGTTTCCGTTGGCGATTTCGCAAAGGTTTTCCACCGTTCTTCATCGTTCTTCATTCGTTCTTCGGTCTTCAACCGGTAAGTTCCCGAAATCAAACCTTTCAATTCATGTTATGTGCCCTTAGTGGTCCCCACTTGTTTCGCATGCTTTTATTTTTATTTCATTTACTTTTCGTACCCCCTTTTGACGTGCTTTAGTCATTCATTTAAGTCATTTTCTCGCCTAATCAAAAAAATAAAATAAATTTCAACTGATTATTTGAGTTGTAATATCTTTTAATTTCTGTTAAAATAAAATCCGACCAATCTTTCATGCTGTAACCACGTTTAAAACCAAAAAGAGGCAAAATAATAATATAATAATAAAAAAATATCTTTTAATAAAATAATAAAAAAAAATCAATCGGACGTTTTTCTTTGGGATTTTTCTTTCTTAATCGAATTGACTAATAACCAAAGTGAAACTAAGGCTAAAATCAATTCATAAACCAAGCTTTTGTCATCACCTAAAAACCATTTTTAAAGGTCCAATGCCTTGAAATGGTCTTTTTCGCTTTTATTGGTTAGACGTGGATTTAAAAAGCCTAAAAACAACACATGGCTTTGTCACCTCTTTGAAAAAAACCAAGAGATCATTAATGGTTCAATGCCTTAATGTTTTCTCTCCTTTCAAAAGAATCGAAAGATCGTTTAATGGTCCAACGCCTTAAATGACCTTTCATTCAATAAAAATATATCTTGCAAAAGAGGATAAAAACAATTTAACCAACGTTTAGTTCTCAGAGAACTACGTAGGTCTGATTTCCTTATCACAATTGAGGAATACGTAGGAGCAAGGGAAACACCCTTATTGACCACAAAAAGATAAAAAATACAAAAAGGCATAAAAAGACATAAGAACGTAAAAAAGGGAAAATAAAACAAATCGAAGTCATGTTTGCACGCTTGATCAAAAGGCTGTCGTCCCTTGTGGCGGACGCGTGGGGTGCTAATACCTTCCCCGTGCGTAAATACAACTCCCGAACCTTTCACTTAAAGTTCGTAGACCACGTCTTTTCCGGTTTTTCCGACATTTTCCTCGAATAAACGTTGGTGGCGACTCCACGCATTTTCCTCCCTTGGAAGACACACCCGTGAGCCCTCGCGTCGCCCTCCCGCCAAAGGGTAGGTTGCGACACCAAGCAAGGAATCACCACAAAGGTATGGAAACCTTTTATAAGATTCAAAGGAGGTTCTAATCCAAGAACCAAAAAGAGGAGTCACTGCTATACTCACATTCACAAAGGAGTAAACCTTAAATATTATTCAACTCTAAAAATGATAGGAATTACATCCCAATTTATAGCATTCCTAGGCAACACACTTTTTCTAATAAGGTTGGTGGCTAACCCTAATTTTAAAGAAACAAAAGGCCCAAACAAGCTTAAGGCCCAAATTATAATTTAAAATAGACAGAAAATAACCTTATTATAAAATTAAAATTTGGGCTCCTAATTAGAATGTAACCAACCCATTTATTAAAAACCCATGTTGGTGCATTATTAGGCTTGACCATGTAAAGTGTTGATAACCTTTAAATTCTCCTTTAGTCTCTTTACTCTTGCTTTCATTGGTATTTCAAGCCCAACCACATGGCCATCCCTTTGAGCTCTCCCTTTCTCAAGTTCTTTTAGCCCAATCAAGGGATCCTTCTTCCTATGTCTATCATCTCTTTTTGGGGGCCTTCCTCGATCTCTATCATTCTCTCCTTCTATAATGATATTTGCTCTTGAATTTAAGGCTCCAATACCTACATCAAAAGATACTAGTTTAGTTACTTCAATTGTTTCATTATGTCTATACTTACCTAGCATGTAAACTTTATGGGTTTCTTCTTCATGATCAATGACATTATTATTCCAAGGTAGAATACAATACAATAGGGTACTAGGAACAAGAGCAACTATGTGGTTAGCTCTTCCCAATGAAGCATCCCTTAACAAGGTGCCTTGGTTATGAGACCTTCTTGGATAGGTACCATTGATATCCTGCAAAAGATAGTTATCAACACTAGACAATACATTAGAGTTAGTATCCAAACAAGTTTCCTTATTTGAACAACTGTGTCCCGCTTGTTTTACCCAACAAGCTCTTATTCCCTCTCTTCTATTTTCAAAATTTTGTTTTCTTTTTATTTCTCTTTTTCCCTCTTTTTTTCTTTCTCTTTTTCTCTATACTTCTCTCTCTTGTTTTCTTTACTTCCCCTCTCAAGACTTTTTCTATGTCTATCTAACATTATACAAAATTCTTCTCTTTCTTTTTCAAAGACTTTCTTCAAGTGCCTTGTTGGGCATTGAAGTCAGAGATCTATTTCCTCTTCCTTAGCCATGCTTAAAAAAAGGTTAGTAGACAAAAAAATTAAGGACCTCACCACTTTTCTCACTTGTTTACACTTTTAAGATGATTCCGCTCGTGTTTCTCACAAAAATGGGCTTTTACCCCTTTTGCAGATCATAAGATCCAACTTCTCAATGGACCTAAATTTAAAGGAAAATTTAGAAACAAATGGGAAAAGTGGATTGAGGTAAGAAATGGAAATGAAGAACACCAAAATCCCTAAGAATCAATAAGTTGAGGAGAATTCACCACAAAGAATAGGAATTCTTTGATAAGAATTTAGGGTTCTACACAAGAATCAAGAGAGAACACCCTCTCACTTAGCACAAAGATAATTTATGATTTCATCTAAATATGATTTCATTGATAACTTTGTGCAATATATATAGGAGTCCAAAGGCATACCAAGTGTCCCTACTCATAATGTGACTCCTAATGACAAAAATTAACTCAAGTTAGTGGCAACAACCACTCCTATTATGCCATATTAAATAGTTACAACTTTATTTGATAGAAAAAAAAACTAGGTAATATATCTTCATGAGCCTTGCCTTGCAAATCAGTCCATTGTGTCCTTATAGTGCCTTAGTGTCCATGTTCCTTGTTTGATCCTCATCACTCCCTCTTTTTTTGAGAGAATTCATCCTCGAATTGAAATCCCCTTTACCTACATCAAAAGAAAACATAAGTATTAGT
Source organism: Glycine max (assembly GCF_000004515.6). Classification (NCBI taxonomy): domain Eukaryota; kingdom Viridiplantae; phylum Streptophyta; class Magnoliopsida; order Fabales; family Fabaceae; genus Glycine; species Glycine max. The sequence goes on along the minus strand of NC_016091.4, from coordinate 23,834,822 downwards.
TTTGATGAAAACAAAACCCTACTTCTAAGGAGACTTAAATTCCTTTAAAAAGAGAAAATATCTTATTTATCCTCTTAGATCAAATACAAGCACAAGGAAAATACCAAACAATACTAAATGGAAATGTTTTCCTCTTATGTATCTTGGACACTTTAGCACAAATTCCATAGCCATGTCAATTAATGAGGGTCAAAAACAAGTAAAGAGATTGTACAACCATGGACCAAAATATTTATTTTACCTCTTTTATGCACAATCCATCTATTAGTTTGGGTTTTATTTCACGTTTGATTCAACTTATAGGCCATGTGTAACCCAATCATGATGTAGTAACTAAACTATCATCCAGGTTGTCTCCCAAAGGAATAAAGGTAGGATTTCATGTAATTATTCAACTAAGAACTAGATTTTTTTATTGTTTATTTTTTGTGATCGTCACGAGATAAATAACATAAAATAAATTGCAATAAAAATTAAATGACAATAAAATAATTAAGTAAAGATAGAAATACTACACTTGGACGGTAAGATCAATCTTGATGAATGGGTGTCTAGGTTTGGTCTTGAAATTCGCTCAATCCACTGTAATTTCACAATTCTCTGTTCATCTCTCTTGCTCATTCCCAATTCAATAGCGTATTCTACCCTAGCTCCCACATGGTTGCAGATTCTAAACTACTTACCCGAATCCAATCCCTTGGACATACCAACACAAGCCATGAGCATTAATGGTCAAGAATTAGTGAGTCTTAAGCAAGATTATTCTATCCCAAGAGATAATCCCATAAGTACTTGATTCATGTTCGGATAATCCCTTGGACATACCAACTGAAGATGAAGTATTGAATTGATAGAATTAAAGCAAAACAAGGTTCATCCTTTCTTCTCCTAGGTGGAAGGAATTGCACTCATAAAAATGATGCAATGAAACCTAGAGTGTCTAATGGAATAATGGAGGTGTCTAGTAGGAGGAAGTCTAAAATATGACTCTAAGATCTGCTCGGGGCTTCTACACGTTACAATGAATGTCTAGCCTCTTATTTATAGAATTGTAGCTAGGTTTAGTTAAGGAGATAATCACAAGAAATTACAAACACATAATCTTTGTAATTAATTTAGGTAATTATCTTCTTCTTCAACTAAAACATAAAATTGTACCTAAGACAAAGTAAAAACTAAATTTAAAGCTATTTTGATTCAAAACAAAGCCTAAAGTCAACTAAAATGCCAAATAAATGTCACAAAATGCATATGAAAATCTGGTAAATTTGACATTTGTCAATATCCCTAAACTTAAGCCAATCATGCCTCTCTAAACTATCACGTTGAGTTCCTCTAATTAATGGTGTAAGCTCCATTGGAGCTTGTTTTCCAAGGATATTCTTCATCAATGGATTCCTTTGCTTCTTGGAAGATGAATGGCAGCGGAATGGAGAAGGAAGAGAGAGAGGAGATGCCACTTCAAGGAGAAGATGAGTCTAGAAGAAGCTCACCACCATAGGAGGTCATGGATAAGAGCTTGGAGGAAGAAGGAGATGAATGAAGGGAGAGGGAGAGAAAAGCACGAAATTTTGTGCTCTAAGAGAGATATAAAATCTGAAGTTTAATTTTCAAATGATCAAAGTTGAAAAAGCTGCACACACATGACCTCTATTTATAGCCTAAGTGTCACACAAAATTGGAGGGAAATTTGAATTTCAAATTCAAATTTCACTTGAATTTGTGGAGCCAAACTTTGGAGCCAAAATTTCACTAATTATGATTAGTGAATTTTAGTTATGGTTCAGCCCACTAATCCAAGATCAATTCCAAGATTCTCCACTAAGTGTGCTTAGGTGTCATGTGACATATAAAGCATGAAGGACATGCACAAAGTGTGACTATATGATGTGGCAATGGGGTGTAGTAAGCAAATGCTCACCTCTCCCTCTAAAATTTAATTGGATTGGGCTTCTACCAATTCAATTAAATTTTATTTCCCAACACACACATCAAATATTCACTTAGTGCATGTGAAATTACAAAACTACCCCTAATACAAAAACTAGTCTAGGTGCCCTAAAATACAAGGACTGAAAAATCCTATATCTCTAGGGTACCCTACCTACATTATGGAGCCCTAAATACAAGGATCAAATATAATGACATCCTAGTCTAATATGTACAAAGATAATTGGACCCAACCTTGGCCCATGGGCTCAGAAATCTACCCTGAGGTTCATGAGAACCCTAGGGCCTTCTTTAGCAGCTCTAGCCCAATCCTCTTGGAGCCTCTTGCTCATGGCTCTAGTGACTGGTCCCTTCCTAGGGAGGATTGCATCATCCCCTTCCCCTTGAAGAGGATTTGACCTCAAATCTGTTAGTTCCTCCTCCTCAATATCAGCTCCACCTGCAAAAGGAATTAAATCTGAAATGTTAAAAGGGGTGTTGACTCCATACTCTTCTGGGAGGTCCAACCTATAGGCATTGTTATTGATCCTCTCCAAAACCTGAAAAGGTCTATCCCCTCTAGGGTTAAGCTTGGATTTCCTTTTAGTAGGGAATCTTTCCTTCCTAAGATGGAGCCAAACCCAGTCACCCTCATTAAGAACTAGCTCCTTTCTTCCTCTATTGCCTTTAGTTGAATACACCTTTGTTTTGTTCTCTATTTGGTTCTTAACCCTCTCATGCAACTTATTTACGAACTCTGACCTAGATTCCCCTTCTTTATGTATTAAAGAAGTGTCCAGTGGGAGGGGAATGAGATCTAACGGTGTTAAGGGATTGAATCTATAGACAACCTCAAAAGGGGACTGCTTGGTGGTTCTATGAACCCCTCTGTTGTAGACAAATTCTACATGAGGAAGATACTCATCCCAAGATTTATGGTTGCCTTTCAGAAAAGCCCTTGAAAGGGTAGATAAAGACCTATTCACTACCTCTGTTTGCCCATCAGTTTGTGGATGACAAGTGGTAGAGAAAAGAAGTTTAGTTCCTAGCTTAGCCCATAAGGTTTTCCAAAAGTAGCTAAGGAACTTAGCATCTCTATCTGACACATGGTCCTAGGCAAACCACGGAGTCTCACAACTTCCCTGAAAAAGAGTTTTGAGATGTGGGAAGCATCATCCACCTTGTGGCATGGTATAAAGTGTGCCATCTTGCTAAACCTATTCACCACCACAAAGATAGTGTCTACACCTTTTTGGGTTCTAGGAAGCCCAAGGACAGAGTCCATACTAATGTCTACCCAAGGTGCAGAGGGGATAGGTAAGGGTGTGTATAGCCCATGAGGCATCACCCTAGACTTGGCTTGTAAACAAGCCACACACCTAGTGCAATGCTTATGGACATCTTTCTTCATATGGGGACAATAAAACTTTTCTTTGAGTAAGACAAGGGTCTTGTCTATCCCAAAGTGGCCCATGAGCCCACCCTCATGGCTGTCTTTCACAAGTAATTTCCTAATGGATCTTTGGGGTATGCAAAGCTTTCCCTCTTTGAACAAATACCCCTCAGCCAAATAGAATCCATCTTGGACCTTTTTCCCACAACTCTCGTAAATGGGAGAGAAATGTTCATCTAAAGCATACAAGTCCCTAATATTATCAAATCCTAAAATTTGAGCTCCTAGGGAGCAAAACAATGTGTGTCTCCTAGAGAGGGCATCAACTACCACATTTGTCTTTCCATTCTTGTATTTGATAACATATGTAAATTGCTCTAGGTACTCTACCCATTTTGCATGCCTCTTGTTTAACTTGCTTTGCTCTCTAATGTACTTAAGTGATTGATGATCACTATGAATGACAAATTCCTTGGAAACAAGGTAATGTTCCCAAGTTTGGAGGGCTCTTATTAAGGCATAAAGCTCTTTATCATAGGTGGGGTAGTTGAGGGTGGCACTATGAAGTTTTTCACTAAAATAAGCAATAGGGTGCCCACCTTGTAACAATACAGCTGCAACTCCCACTCCAGAGGCATCACATTCTAGCTCAAAAGTTTTAGAAAAGTCAGGAAGAGCTAGAACAGGTGCCTTAGTAAGCTTTTCTTTGAGCAAAGCAAAGGCTTGCTCTTGTTTTTCATCCCAGGTAAATGCCACATTCTTCTTCACCAACTCATTGAGAGGTGATGCAATTGTAGAGAAATTAGGAACGAACCTTTTATAGAAGCTTGTTAACCCATGGAAGCTCCTAATATCTCCTACACTATTTGGGGTGGGCCATTCTTGGATGGCCTTGATTTTCTCAGGGTCCACTTGGATCCCATTTCTACCAACTACAAAACCTAAGAAAACTATATTATCTACACAAAAGGTGCATTTCTCTATATTTGCATAGAGGGTGTTTTTCCTAAGGATTGAAAGAACTTGCCTGAGATGTCCTAAGTGATCATCTAGGCTCCTACTGTACACTAAAATATCATCAAAATAAACAACTACAAATCTACCTATGAAATCCCTTAAAACATTATGCATAAGCCTCATAAAGGTGCTTGGTGCATTAGTGAGCCCAAAAGGCATCACTAGCCATTCATACAAACCAAACTTGGTCTTGAAAGCGATTTTCCACTCATCACCCTTTTTCATCCTGATTTGGTGATAACCACTTTTAAGATCAATTTTTGAAAAGATATTGGCACCATGCAACTCATCAAGCAAATCATCAAGTCTAGGAATGGGGTGCCTATACTTTACAGTGATGTTGTTGATGGCCCTGCTGATGTGAACCTTACGGGGTGAAACGTTTGATATAGGCTATGGAGTTTTGGATGACGCCACTTCCAGTGAAGGAAGATAAGTCAGGGTAGACGCCACTTCCGGTGAAGGAAGATAAGTCAGGGTAGACGCTACTTTCGGTGAAGGAAGATAAGTCAGGGTAGACGCCATAAGGATTACCTTGATAAGTCAGAGATTGGTTCAACAAGGAACCCAGAGAGATGCTCTCACCAAATTTTATGAAAATGACAAAATTTTTCTTTATTGAAAATAAAAACCAATAGAAACCAATACTTATAGTGTATCTGAACAAAAAGATAAAAATAGACATGGGCCTTTTAAACAGTTTGGGCCAAAATTACAATAAATAAAAATTATAACTAAAAAACATATTTATCTTGGGCCTTCAAATTAATCTGGGCCTTCAGCAACAATTAATAGTCTTGATAGTGTCTCTGCATCTGGGCCTTCATCCTTCTCCATTCGGGGGCTTTGTCCTTCTCCACTTGGGCCTTCACCCTTCTCCAGTTGGGCCTTTAGCCTGTATTTGGCCAGTTTCAGGATTCTCATCATTCCCTCCTTCTTGGAAAACATTTGCCCTCAAATGTCCAGGATCATCACCGGGTTCAAGTACCACTTCCTTCCTTTTCTTGTTGGCTTGCTTGGCATAGCTTTCATTCTTCTTTGCAATTTGCACCTTCACTTGGTCATACAATCTTTTCACATACTCAACTTTGGCATGTGCATCCTTACGTTGAGTCTCTTGGGGATTGCTTTTGTAAGTTGTCCTGTTAGGCAATGAAGCTCCGGGAAGGAGATCAACTTGATGTTCTATGCCTCTTGAAGGTGGCAGTCCATGAGGAATCTCCTTAGGAAAGACATTTTTAAATTCCTGCAATAAGGGTTGAACACTAGGAGAAATAGAAAAAGTAAACTCATTAGAATTATCAGTAGAAGTTTTATTCTCTTTGCAATACTGTAGATAGAGTGGTTCATGAGCAGGCAACACTTTCCTCACTTCACTGGCCTCAACAAAATAATTAAATTTTCTTTCATGTGTATCACTCTCTCTCTTATGTGTATCACTCTTTCCCTCGGGTGGTACCTCACTATTTTCTTTCTCTTGTTCTTTCTTTTCTCTCCTTCTGATTTGGTCATCACACACTTCTCTGAGGGATAGAGGTTTATGAATAATTTTCTGGTCATGGTGCTGAAAAGAAATCTTGTTGGTGAAGCCATCATGCACTGCTTTGGTGTCCTCTTCAATGTTGGCCCTCACTAGTGCCATCTCCATCTCCTTGTCCTTAACAATCAAACTTCCCTGGGATAACCTCTGGAGTTTCTGTCGCATGGTTCTACTGTAGCTAGTTGGAACATACCTCTTTCGCATAACCCTTCTCATCTCAGTCCATGTATCTATCTCCCGCCCTTCTTCTCTCTTCATCTCTCTTTGATTTTTCTTCCACCAAACAAGGGCATAGTCTAAGAATGTAGCTGCTACTAACTTCACCTTCTGCTCTTCCGGATAATCATTGTAGGAGAATGCATGCTGAATCTTCATCTCCCAGGTAAGGTAGGCGTCTGGGTCACTCCTTCCTTTAAAAGAGGATACATTGAGTTTTACTCCCTAAATTCTGTCTTGCCCCTCTATTCGGTTCGATCCATCATTGACCCTTTTGGTGCCACCATAAGGTCTCCCAGCATTTGGATTCATTTGGTGCTCTAGTCCTTCTATTCACCTGTCGAGCTCTTCATTGTTATGTTTCAACAAACATTGCATTTGTGTAGTCATCGCGTCCTGTAATAAGCGCTGAAATCCATCCAGTTGATGATATACACCACCATTGTCACCAGCTCTTGTCATGATTAAGGAACAAATAATTTTGGCAGTAATTTAAAAAAAATTCAGGACCTCACCACTCTCTACTCACGTGTTTCTCTCTTTGATGATGGTAGTTCACTTGTCTTTGATGCTCTCAATATAGGCTTTTGTGTAATGTATTCCCTCTTGCCTTTTACCACTCGTGTTCACTCTTAAGTTCCTGGATGGACCAAATTAGACACACAAGGTAATATAAAATAAAAGGAAAGACAATATAATTATCACAGACTGAGTAACAGATTTGATTTGGGATAACAACTTGGATTTGATTTGGTTAAAAGATCAGATTTGATTTGGATAATATATTAGATTTGATTTGGATAATAGATTAGATTGGATTTGGATAACAAATTAGATTTAATTTGGATAACAGATATGATAATAGATAGGATAACTGATAAGATAACAGATAAGATAACAAATATGACAAGTAAACTTCAAATACTCATAACTTTTGCTACGGTTGTCCGTTTGAGGCCCACTATATATCAAAACACTAAGAATTCAGAGGAGAATCTAGATAAGGGGATTTGGTACACGATTTTCTGCAAAAAAAAAAAAATCCTCTAACTGCCTCAATTTCGTGTTCAAAGATCAAACACCCATTTTTTTTTCTTCTTTTCTTCTCTTTTTTTTTAAATATTTCTGCAACTTTTTTTTTTTACTTGAAACAGAACTTAATCAATTTTTTTTTTTGACACAAAGTCTGAAAGACACAAGAAATAAGAACAAGAACAAAAACGTAACAAGAACAAGAATAAGAACGAAACAAAGACACAAACAAGAATGCAACAAGACGCAAACAAGAAAACAAATAACATAACAAAGACAAAACACGAACCTGGACAAATTACAAAGAAAAATAGTAGGATAGGATAGAACCTGTATCAAGAGCTGAAGCTCTGATACCAGATGATGTGATCCTGACTGGGAAAGTCAAGGTAGACGCCACTTCCAGTGAAGGAAGATAAGTCAGGGTAGACGCCACAAGGATTACCTTGATAAGTCTGATAATTGGTTCAACAAGGAACCTAGAGAGAAACTCTCAACCAGGCTCTGATACCAGATGATGTGAACCTGACTAGGAGCAGATCGCTTGATACAGGCTACGGAGATTTTGAATGACGCCACTTCCGATGAAGGAAGATAAGTCAGGGTAGACGCCACTTCCGGTGAAGGAAGATAAGTCAGGGTAGACGCCACAAGGATTACATTAATAAGTCTGAGATTGTTTCAACAAGGAACCCAGAGAGAAGCTCTCACCAAATTTTATGAAAATGCCAAAAGTTTTCTTTATTGAAAAAAAAAACCAATACTTATAGTGTATCTGAACAAAAAGATAAAAATAGACATGGGCCTTTTAAACAGTTTGGGCCAAAATTACAATAAAAATAAATTATAACTAAAAACTTATTTAACTTGGGCCTTCAAATTAATCTGGGTCTTCAACAACAATTAATAGTCTTGATAGTGTCTCTACCTCTGGGCCTTCATCCTTCTCCACTCGGGGGCTTTGTCCTTCTCCATTGGACCTTCGCCCTTCTCCACTTGGGCCTTTAGCCTATATTTGGCCAATTTCAGGATTCTCATCACCTGCAATCTGTACACATTCTCCACGTACCATCCTTTTTGGGCACCAACAACGCTGGCACGGCACATGGGCTTAGGCTCTCTTGGACCCAGCCCTTCTCCAACAATTCTTTAACCTGAGACTCTATCTCCTTAGTCTCCTGAGGGTTAGTCCTATAGGTTGGCCTATTAGGAAGGCTTGTTCCTGGGACTAAATCTATTTGGTGTTCTATTCCCCTTAAAGGAGGTAGCCCAGGGGGTATCTCTTTGTGAAATATATCACCAAATTCATGTAAGAGTTCTTGGACCTTTGGGGGTAAGGTCTCAAATGTAGGAATTGTGGCAGTGCTAAGGGATATTTCCCTTGATAGGAGAAGGTAGAAACATTGATTAAGAAGGAGTGTTCTTTTAATATCACCTTTTGTTCCAAAATGAGTTTCCTTCTTAACAATCTTCTTGGGGGAATCCTTTTCCTCTTTTTCTTTCCCCTTGGCCTTTGAAGACTAGGCCTTACTATCCTTATTTTTCTTTTGTTTTTCTAGTTTTTCTTCCTCATCCCTCTTATGTTTCATAGTTAGTTGATCTTTGGCCACCTATGAAGGTGTTTGAGGATGTAACACAAATTTAGTGCCAAGATGGGTGAAGGTAATCTCATTAGTTAGGCCATTGTATATGATCTTCCCATCAAATTTTCATGGCCTTCCTAAAAGAATATGTCCTGCCTCCATGAGAACTATATCACAATTAACTTGATCCTTATATGTCCCAATGGAGAAAGGTACCTTCACTTGTTGGTTAACTATCATTTCCCCTTGCTCATTGAGCCATTGAAGTTTATAAGGTTTTGGGTGGGGAATGATAGTGAGGTTCAACTTGGAAACTAATCTTGTGCTACAACAATTGCAACAAGATCCACTATCCACAATGAGAGAACAAGTTTTATCTAAAATTTTGCATCTTGTATGAAAGATGTTCTCTCTTTGGGATTGAGATAGATCACAAGATTGACCTCCAAGGAGCCTTCTAACCATTAAAAGGTCACCTTCTTCATAGGGGTAGACTTCCTCACTAGACTCTTCACCCCTTACATCATCTTCACTTCCACTAGAGGAAGGGGAAGAAGTAATCTCCTCTTGACTATTATAAATGTCTTGACCCCTCATAATCATGGTTTCCTTTGTGGGGCATTGAGAGGCAATGTGACCTCTCCCAAGACATTTGAAGCATTTAATGTTGCTAGTCATTTCTTGGGAACTAGTCTTAGGGGTGGATTTCTCTATGGTCTTACCCTTATCTTCCTTGGGTTTTGAAGGTGCAGCCCCCAAAATTCCTTGGGCTTGGTCCTTCCTTGGATAAGAGTGAAAGCCATAAGATTTTGAAGAAGGCTTTCTTTTAAGTTGTTGCTCCACTCTTATACAAAGTTGGACTAGCTCATCTAGGTCCTTATATGGAAGGAGTTCAACCTTATCCCTCACTTCCGTATTAAGCCCACTAAGGAACCTAGCTATGCTTGTTCTTTCCTCCTCCCTAAGTCCAGCTCTTAAAAGGAGTAGTTCCATTTGTTTTCTATATCCTTCAACACTCTTACTCCCTTGTCTAAGCCTTTGGAGCTTGTCCATAAGCTCCCTTTCATAGTAGGAGGGAATGTGCCTCTTCCTAAGGGAACTCTTAAGATCATTCCAATACTCTACTGGAGGATCCCCATGAATCCTTCGTTCCCTAATAAGGGAAGTCCACCAATAGAGGGCATACCCTTGAAAGTACCCTTGAAAGCTAAGGGTAGCCAATGGAACTTTTCTCTCTTCGCTAATATGATGGCAAGCAAAGAGTTGTTCAACCTTCATTTCCCAATCTAAGTAGGCCTCAACATTATCTTTTCCATGGAAATATGGGAGACTAATGTTAACCTCTTGAGGCCTTCTATCCTTTTCTTTTCTTTGGGAGTGATGTTTAGTATGTGAACTATGGCTCCCTCTATAATAGTCACTAAGTTCTTCACTTAAACTCTTGCAAGAGTCATGACTACTATAGGAGGCATGTTTTTCTCTTTTCATTTCTTTCATTATTTTTCTTCTTTCTTCCTCTCTTATTTTCTCTCTTTCATCTTGACTTATTTCTTCCACTCTTTTTTTACCTTTCTCTTTTCTCTCTTGTTTTTCTTTCCACAACTTAAGGGATCTCAACTCATCTAATATCTTATACAAGGGGTCCTTAGGAGTAGAACCCTCACCATTAACACTAGATGAAGAATGAAGACTCATGTTGGTTCCTAAGTTAAGGTTCTTTCTTATTGGGGGTTTGAAAAAAAAGGTAAAAGAAACTATGGTTGAAACTAGCCAAAATAAACACTAAAAGAGGTGTGAAAGATAAGGTAAAAACTAATTGGTAAAAGGCAAGCTATCTAGGCGGTTTGACAATGGAAGGTAAAGGAAATAAGCTATGAAAGTAAGCAAAAAATTAAAGTGCAAGAAATGCAAACTAGGAGGATCCTAAGAGTGTTTGGATGACCTCATTTAAGGTTCCAAACAAAACACTCACTATCCTAAGGGAAAATTGCCTAAAATTATTACACACAAATGGAAGTAGGGTGACCTATTGGAGGCTCCCAACTTACTTCCAATGAAAGGCCTTTTTGTTACAAAGTTTGAAAGCAAAGAAAATTGCCAATTACAAATTACAAAAAAAAAAAGTCCTCAATTTTGGTGGCTATTCTTTCTTTTGTGTTTCACTCAATTTGGAATGCTTCTTATTCCAATAGCCTTAAGGTGGTTGGCCCCTTGCTTCTTGACTCAAATTCTTCAAGGGATGACACCAATCCTCCTTTCCAATTCCCTATATGGCAACTCAAAAACAAGGAAACAAAGAGACAAGCAATAACCAAAGACCAAAAAATGAGATGAAAGCTAAACCAAAAGAGTTTTGACAAGACAAATTTTCAAGGATGAGTCAACAAATAAAGCAATGAAAAGCACATAAAAACAAGCTAGGACTCAAAGAGAAACTTAGAATGGCTCTAGAGTAGAGTAAAAAAAAAACTAAAAAAAAAACTCAAGAAACCTCTAGTTTTGGCACTTGTTTTCACAATAATTTTCAATTGAAATTTCAGAACTAGGATTGGTATAAAATAGGCACCAATTATAAAACAAATTTTGAGCCAAAACAACAAGCACACTTCCCTTTCACTTTTTTTTTCCTGGATACTGATTTTTCTGCCAACTTGTGTGATTTTTATTATTTTTTCCTTTAATCCAAATCGCTTGGTTCTTTTTTTATAATTTTTTTTCCAGATGTCTAAAAAATTCACTAAAACTTTCAGCTCAAAACACGTAGTGACCAATTCCCAGTAATTTATACAAGTTTGTATGTTCAAGCTGCCAGCACCAGTGATTTCAACCTAGAAATCAAGAGTAGTGTTTATGTTGCTTAAGGCTTGGATAGTTACAATTTGTGTTTGCTTATGCTCAATTATCTTTAATAACACAATTCAAGAGAGCTTAAGACTTATTTGATTCATAAATCTAGCCACAACTCAGCACCACAACTCAACTTCATCATAGGCATCATGTAGGAAACTTAGAAAACAAAAAAAAAAGAGTTCAACAACAAGACTACTTCTAGGAATTGATTTAGAACATGTTATGAACTAAATAACATGCATGAATTAGACTCAAAATTCAAAATATAGGCTAATAATGACAAGAATACATGAACAAATGCATCTAGAATTCAATCAACAAAATAAAAATTCAACACAAACTTAGAACATAATGTGACAATGACTATGACTAAACATGACTCTAAGACAACATGGATTAAGTGATTTACACTTAGATTTTTGTGTTTTTTTTCTAATCAATATTTTGGAAGAAAATTTAGATCTAAGGTTCAGCACCAGAATATTATTAATGAAAAATGATAGAACCTAAAATCAACATAAAAACATGATTCAAGAGTAGATCTACAAAATTTGAACCATAGAAATGCAAGAACATGTAGATCGAAGATTTAATCGGTTTATTTTTTTTTAATATACTCTAAACAGCACCAAACCACAAGACAATGGAGGATATACATGGAGAATAAGATGAAGAATAAGAAATTAAAGAGAATTCACCAAACAAAAAGATAGAGGAAGCAAAAGAACATCACCTAGATGAAAATGCTCTGATACCACATGATGTAAGCTCCATTGGAGCTTGTTTTCCTAGGATCTTCTTCATTAATGGATTCCTTTGCTTCTTGTAAGATGAATGGCAGTGGAATGGAGAAGGAAGAGAGAGAGGAGATGCCACTTCAAGGAGAAGATGAGTCTAGAAGAAGCTCACCACCATAGGAGGCCATGGATAAGATCTTGGAGGAAGAAGGAGATGAATGAAGTGAGAGGGAGAGAAGAGCACAAAATTTTGTGCTCTAAGAGAGCTCTGATACCTGAAGTTTAATTTTCAAATGATCAAAGTTGAAAAAACTGCACACACATGACCTCTATTTATAGCCTAAGTGTCACACAAAATTGGAGGGAAATTTGAATTTCAATTCAAATTTCACTTGAATTTGAAATTGAATTTGTGGAGCCAAACTTTGGAGCCAAAATTTCACTAATTATGATTAGTGAATTTTAGTTATGGTTCAGCCCCTAATCCAAGATCAATTCCAAGATTCTCCACTAAGTGTGCTTAGGTGTCATGAGACATGTAAAGCATGAAGGATATGCACAAAGTGTGACTATATGATGTGGCAATGGGGTGTAGTAAGCAAATGCTCACCTCCCCCTCTAAAATTTAATTGGATTGAGCTTCTCCCAATTCTATTAAATTTTATTTCCCAACACACACATCAAATATTCACTTAGTGCATGTGAAATTACAAAACTACCCCTAATACAAAAACTAGTCTAGGTGCCCTAAAATACAAGGGCTGAAAAACCTATATTTCTAGGGTACCCTACCTACATTACGGAGCCCTAAATACAAGGATCAAATATAATGACATCCTAGTCTAATATGTACAAAGATAATTGGACCCAACCTTGGCCCATGGGCTCAGAAATCTACCCTGAGGTTCATGAGAACCCTAGGGCCTTCTTCAGCAGTTCTAGCCCAATCCTCTTGGAGCCTCTTGCTCATGGCTCTAGTGACGGGTCCCTTCCTAGGGAGGATTGCATCACACAAAATGTAACATCTTTCAACAAATGTTTTTCATTCCTAGAGAACTCATGATTTTTTATTTCCTCACAAACAAAAACACATAGAGGAAGACTCTTCATGATTACAGAAGTCCAATTAATATGCCATGACATAAAACAAGATTATGCAAATCATATGCATCCAACAAATCACAAGTATCATGCAAATCAATAATTAACACATGTGACATATCAATCAAAACATTAGGCCTAGAGATTATATGATTCAAAATCTTCTTGTCCCAATGGTTTGCTTGATTCTCATGTGCATCCATCTCTTTTCCAAATTGCCTTGCCCATTGATTATTGATGAACAATTCTTCCTTAGGCATCAAAACAAAAGACATTTCATAGTTAGAAGCACAAACATAATTACAATAAGAATTAAGCTCATCATTCTTCGAAGAAAGAATTAGAGTCCTGCATTCCTCCATTGAAACCTCATCTTCAATCTCATTCATATTCTGATGAGCCCTCAAGAAATGTGGCAGCATATGGAAGATGAGATGTTTTCAACCTCCGTCTTTTTGATAAAACCCTAATAAGGATCAAATTTCAGCATCATCAAATTGAGGATTTTTGATAAAAAAAAAAAGAGGGAAAAACAAAAAGATGGATCAAGACAAGAAGTGGAAGAATAATGCTACAATTCAAATGAATTGATAAGTTAAGGTAGATCTACCACAAAGAATGAAATTCTTTGATGAGAATCAGGGTTCCAAGAAAGAACCAAAGAGAAGCACTCTCTCTATTAGCAACAAGCTAAAATTGTAATTATTCAACCAAAAAAGGTCCTTACAAAATGCTTAAGAGGTATATTTATTGCTCTCACTAAAATGAGCACTTGGACCAAGGCCAGAAACTGACATACTAAAGAAAATTACCAAGGCAACTAAAATAAAGTTAATAATCATACATGAGTTCAATTACAAAACTATTAAAGTCGTTAGGGTTCTTAAAACAACTACTAATCAAAGAGTTGACTACAATTCTTTATCTTCAAGGCTTCTTCCTCTTCCCTTTTCCCCCTTCCCCCTTCCCTCTCGATTTGGAGATGACAAGTTGTGGAGAAAAGAATCTTGGTACCAAGCTTTCCCCACAAAGTCCTCCAAAGGTGGCTTAGGAATTTAGAATTTCTATTAGACACAATGCTTATTTATAGTCCATGTAGGTGCACCACCTCTAAAGAACAAGTTTGTTATCACACAAATATCATCCACTTTATGGCAAGGAATGAAGTGAGCCATCATTGAGAACCTATCAACCATAACAAAAATAGAATTTTTACCTCTCTTGGACCTTGGAAGACCAAGAGCAAAATCCATGGATATGTTAGTTCAAGGAGAGGTGGGAATAGGCAAAGGGGTATAGAATCCATGGTTTAAGACCTTAGACTTAGCTTTATGATACACAATGCATTTGGCACAATATTTATTAACATCATGTTTCATTTTAGGCCAAAAGAAAATCTCATGAAAAATGTCCAAAGTCTTGTTGATATGATCCAACAAGAGTCCAATGACTTCAAATATCTTTCGCAATGGATGAAAGGCCCAATGACCAAAGCAAGACTGAAAAGAACTAAGAAGTCTTTCCAAAGCTTATTCATGCAAGTGCCCAAACCAAGAATTGTCTCATTTGTAGAACTTGAAGATATATTCAACAAACTTAAAGACAATAATTTGAAAAGCACAATGAGCACAAGAGTTTATACTTAAGATGCAACTATGGCTTGGAATTTATTTGGATGGATTACATAGCTTTTGGTCTAAAGAACTAATTAAGGTCCATTTTCTATTTTTCCTCTAATTTTCATGTAATATGTTTAGATGGCTATTGACATCTTTAGGTCAGTTTTTATGTTTTTAGGCTTCCCATATTATTATAGTGGTTAGTGGGGTTATATTGCTAGTTGATATTTATTGTTAGTAGGAATTTAATTCTAAGTGGGAAATTAATTCCTAGTGGGGTGTTTAGAAGGAAGCCTGACCTATAAATAGTAGTAACTTTGTAGCTTTGAGGCAGATTTGAATCATGATGAAAGTTTGAGTTTTCTCCCTTTTATGAGAGCTTCCCTTGGTTCTTGGGAAAAGAACTGAATATGATCTTATCAAGGAAACTTATGGCGATCAAATCTATGGCTTATCACTCACCTTCTCACCTATTCCTTGAGTGTGGCATCAATATCCTTCCCTAAAAGAAAACTAAGTCAATTTCTAAGTCTGAAAACTTCAAGGCGATCCATCCTGTTTCCATGTTTATATCATTTGGTATCAGAGCTTTGGCTCCTTAAAGTTAAGGTTTGACTTTTTGTTTTCTATGTTCCAATCCTTCTTTTCAATTTTTCTAGTTCTTGTTCTTCAGTTTGTGTTCATCTTATTTTCTTCTCTATTCCATTTTGTTTTATTTTCTTTTTGTCATGTTTCATTTTCCTTTTGTGGTTCCTTGTTCTAGTTTTGTGTCTTTTCCCTTCTCTTCGTGATCTTTGTGTTCAACATCAGACTTTAATTTGAATTTTGAGTTCTATTTTAAAAAATACAAAAAAGGAGAGAAATTTGTACAGAAAAATAAAGTTTTTGATCCAAAAAAGAGAATGAAAAAAAAAGTTGTGAAAAACAAAATTCCTGAAAAGTTCAAGAGTGCAACCATAAACTATTACACAATTTAGTTTCTTTAAAAAAATGAAAAAAAAAAGGAAAGCAAAGTTTATCAGGAATTGAAAGGACTCAATATATTCTCTTTTTGTAATTTGATCTTGTGGTTTCTTTGTTCTTTGTCTTTGTTGTGTCTATCATTCATCTTGTTCTTATCATATTCCTTGTTAGCCCTTTGTTCTCTAAATTCTAAGTCACTTGACTATTCCTTTGTTGTCTTGAAAAAGAATCATTAATAAGGTTCTCTCTTAAGAACTTACAAAAGGAAGTTGAGTGGTAAAAGGCAAGAGTGGTGAGATCATCATCGAGCAAAAGCTTTGATTGTGTGAAACATGAGTGATCCCATTATTTGAGTGAAACACTTAGTGAGTTGAGAGGATCCATACTTTTTTCGTATTTCTTGTCTATTGAAACTATGACTACTCATTGGGACTTTAGTATGGATGGGTTGGAAATGAGAAATTGGAGACATATAAAAACATAGAAAGAGTTAGAGGTTTTGAAGGATAAGGTTCCCCGTTTCAAATGAAGGAGTGATTCGGATGCACCTAAAGTGGGAGATGAAAACAAAGCAAGTATTTGCATGTTGCCAATATAGTGAAGTGGAAAAGGTTAAGGTAGAAACTCTAGAGTTTAAATATCATGCTCTAATTTGGTGTGATCAAGAAAAGAAATATAGAGAAACATTCAATGAAACCCCGGTGGCGACATTGTAGGAGATGAAGACCTTGATGAGAAAAAGGTATGTTCCAAGAGAATATCAAAGGAGACATATAGAACAAGAGAGAAAAAGAAGAGCTAATGAGAGAGATGAAAAGATAGGTTGGAGGACCAAACAAAAGAGGGAGGGTTTCTCTACTAGTGCTAAACTCACTAAATCTATTCATCCAACTGTAGGGAACTTGAATGTCTCATGTGTTCTACCAAAGGGCATATGACCTCCCAATGCCGAAGGTGGAAGACACTTACAAGTGAGTTAAAAGAAAAAGAGATGAAAGAAAATGAGTTGAGAGAAAATGAGATGAGACAAAAAGAGTTGAGGGAAAAAGAAAATGAAATGAAAGAACAAGAAATTCAACAGAAAGCAATAAGAGAAAGAGAAATAATTAAAAAAGAGCTTGAAAAAGAAAGAGCAAAAGATAAAGAGAAATATGATTGCTCTTATTTTTATTCTAACCCACTGTTTGATTGTCATGATCATCTTGTGAAAGAATTTGAAGAATTGTTTCAAAAGGAGGAAAGCAAAGCATCAAATGAATATCAACTTGAGTTTTCAAAGACACTTGATGTTGCAACAAAGGGGCATTGTCCTTTCCAAGTGGTTGAAAAGATGAGTGATACTTCTTATAACCTTCAGTTTCATGGTAAGTATCAAGTTAATGTCACTTTTATTGATGTTGACTTCACTTTGCTTCATGTAGATGATGAACTTGATTTGAGGATGAATTTTTTTGAAGAGGGATGGAATGATATGATCCAGCAAGGGTCCAATGTCTTCAAATATATTTTGCAATAGATGAAAGGTCGAATGACCAAAGCAAGACCGAAAAGAATGAAGAAGCATTTCCAAAGCTTAGTCATGCAAGTGCCCAAACCAAGAATTGTTTGCTTTGATGCCAAATGATATGAACACGGAAACAGGATGGATTGCCTTGAAGTTTTCAAACTTAGAAATTGACTAAGTTTTCTTTTAGAGAAGGATATTGACACCAAACTCAAGAAATAGGTGAGAAGGTGAGTGATAAGTCATAGATTTGATTGCCATAAGTTGCCTTGATAAGATCAAATTTAGTTCTTTACCCAAGAACCAAGGGAAGCTCTCAAAAAAAGGAGAAAACTCAAACTTTCATTTAGACTCCAATCTCTTCAAAGCTACAAAGTTCCTACTACTTATAGCCCATGCTTCCTTCTAAACGTCCCACTAAAAATTAATTTCCACTTATAATTAAATTCCCATTGACATTAAATATCCACTAGTAATAAAACCCCACAAACCACTATATTTACTTGGGAAGCCTAAAAACATCAAACTGATCTAAAAGATGTCAACAGCCACTTGAACTCAATACATGAAAATAAAATACGAAAATTAAAGGAAAAATAGAAAATGGGGCTCAATTAGTACTTTAGACCAAAAGCTATGTAATCCATCCAAATAAACTCCAGCCCATAGTTTCATCTTGAGTATAAACTCTTAATTTATCAAGTTCTACAAATGCGACAATTCTTGGATTGAACACTTGCATAAATGTAACACATGGAAATTTTGATAACTTAAAATCGATGTTTAATGTATTTCTTGTGTTATTTGATTATTTGATTGATTTGGATGAGTTGAATTGTTGTGTGAATTAGCTATATGTGATTGCTTGATGTGGATGTTAGGTTATGTGGAGTTTGATTGACCTTTGTTGAAATTGTGAGATTTCAAATTTTACCCAAGCATTTTCCATCAAAACCACAATCCTGGACTTATTAACCGTTGGATTGCCTTCAAACTTAAACTGTATGTTCCTGACTCATGCCTTCACGTTTTGACAGTTGGGATTTTCCAAATAACATTTTTGAACAACTCACTTAGTGAGACAAGAGCACTAAGCGCAATTCCCAACCCGAGAGGAAATTCGCTCAGCGAGACAAGTCGCGCTCAGTGCCAAAAGTGGATTTCTACTTAGCGAGATTTGTAGATTATAAATACGTCCAACAACATAAAAATATGTGTTTCAGCTGTCTCTCTCTCTCTCTAAACTTCTGCCCAAAAACCCTAACCCCTCCTCTTCCTATACTCACAACCACCGGTGGCCGCCATTGCTTGTCGCCGAACCACCACACAAAGAGGAACGCTTTAGTCGGAGTGGAATATTCAAAATCCACCCCAAGGGATCAGTAGAGAATGAAGCTCCCAACCCTTTCTTTCGTAGTTTCTTTGACGTAACCTTGACTTCTATGTCTTTCTCCTTCTTAGTTTGAGCTTCTCTTAGTATCTCTTGCGATTTAGGTGTCGTAATAGGATGTTTTACACTTCCTTTGAAAAACCCTTGAAAATGAGGCGTTGTAAAATTTACCTTTTTATAAAATTGATGTTGTTTTCATGACCTTCGCTAAACCTCAATCATATTGGCGTAATCGGAATTTCAAAATGATGTCTTTTTGAAGTAGATCCTGAAACACCCATTAGCCCTTTTTAATTTGAAAGGGGTATTTTGTTAGAGACAGGGGGAGCAACATGAAGACTATGTCTTAGAGCTTGAAGAAGTTTTGCCTTTCTACATGCCTAACTCTCTTGAGTGGCATTTTTATTGATTGTTGTATTGTGTGTTGCATCTTAGTCTCTATATTTTCATATGTACATCATGCATCATCATGTAGGAGTAAGAAGAGTGTTTCTAAAGTTAGAAACTTTCTTCAGTGCATAAAACTGTCTATTTTAATTGATTACAAGGCTAATCGTAATTGATTACGACAAGTGTTTGTAGCTTGATGATTACATAGAATATTTAATTGATTGCATAGAATATTTAATCGATTGCAGGCGGTTATAACTTTTTTCTCTATAAATAGCCACCTTGTGTTCTCACTTAAAAATAAGATTTCATTGTGAAAAGTGAGTTGTGAAATTCTCTTGAGTTCAAGAAGACACTCATTCACTCAAGTAAGGTTCTTATGCATGATTGATCAGGTTGTGTCTATTTTTTTCATGTACATTGTTAGCATATGCATGAATTTCTGAAGGCATGTGAGAATAGGTTTTTCTTGTTTGGGCTAAGGGTAGGTTTCTCTTAGGGTCTTATTCACAAAGGACCCTAGGGTTGGGTGCCTTAGTCTCTTTTTCTTGAGTAGGAATTGAGATTGATTGTGATTTCTTGTAAGAATTCTATATGCATAGCAAAAATCTAATTCGGGTTGGATTGGATAACTGGATTAACTTCTCTAGAGATTGAGAGTGAACCAGTATAAAAATTGGTGTACATCTTCTCTTGATCTTATCTTTCTTTCTCATTCTAGTCTTGATCAATTTACTGAAGGTTAAAGAAAATATCTTTTTAAGAACTTTAACAAGACATTTTGTGTTAAGGGTGATTGATTAAATATTGATTTATCAAAAGTTTGTGATACAATCCTTGAAAAAGAAGTTTTTTTAAAACTTTAATTAGTCTGTTTGATTTAGAAATCAATTCACCCCCCTCTTGGTTTGTGAGTTCCATCATCTTTTTCATATTCGACCTCTAATGTTGATATTAATCTTGTTTTTGAAATCTATATTAAATTCCCTTCAATTTGGTATATAGAACTCTGTATTTGGGCCGACGAACGTGAATGTTAGAGGCCTCTGAGCGATGCAGAGATGAGCTGATGGAGAGATAACGATAGGTGAAGGGAGTTTATTTTTGGTTTATAGTTTTTGATACTATAGTTGGGGTCAAGGAACCCAATTATAGGGATGTATGTTTTTCCCTATACATGTTGGTTTTCAAGAAGACTGAGTTTTCGATTAATGAGATGTAATATATTTGTTATTGATGAATGATATTGTTGTTTAATGAGACTTGTGTTGTCTGAAGACCTGGGGAGTGTGAATCTCAGGCACAAAATTTATATGTATATATGTGGAATGCTATTATTGATGACAAAGAGATGAGATTATGTTGATTTTTATGATAATGTTGATATGAGATGATGTTGATGTTTATGATAATGTTAATATGAGATGACATTGATGTTGATAATGACATTGAGATGAGATGATGTTGATGTTGATGATGTATGTTTTGTATGTACACGAGGGGTGCAGTGACCGTGATGGATATCCCTAGTGGGGGAAATAGAGTGGTTAAAGAGTTTTAAGCATCTCTGGTAGGGGATGGCTTAGAATTTTTAATTATCCACAGTCAGTGCATTGATGGTGCCCATGTTTCATACTTCATACTGGATGGACAAAGTATAAACTTTGTCAATAAGTAATTATAGTTTTTCATGAGGGAAAATACTTGTACTTGGGGGCATGTCACTTGGTTTGGAACTCCCTTGTGACTCAGCACCCTGGGGGAGAGTTGCATGTGCACGACAAGATGACCCCGACACTTGCTACCTAGTTTTCCAAAGTGAGAGTGTCGCGTGGAAACACTTAGGCTATTTCCTGACAAATGGTACCACATTGCATTTGAGAGTTGAGTTAGATGAAAACATCATTCTTAGGATGATTGATTTGAATTATGTAAAAGTTAATGACTGATTTGTTAAGTGTATGTGAATTGATGAGTTAGTGAGAATGATTACTGTTATTGTTATTGTTTTCTTGCTAATTATTGTCATCTGATGCTAGTTGATTTTCTTTTATATAATAAACTCACCCTTGTAATTTTGTATTGTGTGGTTGGTACCTGTGATGATCGTGAACCTTTGTTTGTGGGAGCAGATGAGTAGCAATAGATGATGTGGAGAGATATTCTTTTCTTGGAGCCGCCAAGCCGACGTGATGACGTTGGAATTATTTTGGGAGGGAGTTGTGTTTTGCTATCAACTCCTCCTTAGTTGGTTCCTTCATTATATTTTGAATTGGACATGTAAATCACAGGCTTTGATACATGTATAAATTAAATTACTTTTTGTCATGTGAATGATGTATAATGTGTATATATATATATATATATATATATATTCATATGTATTTATTTAAGTATTTGGTGAGTTGTTTGGTGAATGTATATCACAAAAAAAATTCAGTCTCGTTTTCATAATTGAATTAATGAAGTTTTCATTTAAAATTGAAATCAAGCGTTTTAGAGAAGTGATATTGTCCTATCCTTTTTCTCGAGAGAGAACAGTTTTAGTGGGGTAATTTCTCAAGGCATCAACTCTCAAGAGGAACTTAAGTAGGGAATTGAGATAGGTGTGATATTGTCCTATCCTTTTTCTTGTGTGTATTCCTTCCATGTTCTCACTTCCTGGTGTGCATAAGGAGTGATGGCTGGACGGAATGATCATGTGATAGCTGATTGTCATACCCTAATTTCGTCCGGGGATTATTATTTGATGATATACAACCTTTGATTGGCCGCTTCGAGATACTTGGCACCCTTTGTTGCACAATATGTGAAGTCCCGAGACGTGCCGAAAATCAAAAGGAAGCAGGCTTACGCGATCCGTGAAAATTCTATAATGTGACGGAAATCGAAAGGAGGTGTTTTTCGCAATCCGGGAGTTTTCGTAACTTCTTCGAAAGCGAAAAAAGAGTAAATACATAATCCGTAAGGATTCATAACCTTGCGGAAGGAAAATAAGTATCGTTACGAAATTCGTAAAGTTTCGTAACGTTACGGAAAAAAGAGTTACCAAAAAAAGTAAAGGGGGTGCATTTAGTAAAAAGGGGGGTACGAATAGCAATCAGACCCACTTGGGCCTTCCAGATTCTTCCTCCAGAAGGCTGTTGCTTCTGCAGGAAGCAACCTTGCTCGCCTGGGCGAGCTGGGTGGCAAGCTCCTCCCCTATTTTGCTATAAATAGGGGGAGGAATGAAGGGAGAAGGGGTTCAGCCTTCTTGGCACTTCTTATTCTCTCGAAATTGCTGAGGAAAATTGTTTTCGTGAAGAAAATCCAAGCCAAGGCGCTTCCGTAACGTTTCCGTGAGTAATTACGCGAAGATTTTCAACCGTTCTTCGACATTCATCGTTCGTTCTTCGTTTTCTTCAGTCTTCAATTGGTAAGTACCCCAAACCGAGCTTTTCAATTCATTCTATGTACCCGTGGTGGTCAACATTTTGTTTGATGTATTTTTATTCTCGTTTTCATTCGCTTTCTATACCCCCTTTTGACGTGCTTCAGTCATTTATTTAAGTCATTTTGCGCCTAATCTAAAAATAAAATAAATTTCCACCGATCATTTGATTTGTATCATCCGTTAATTTCGGTTAAAATGAATTCCGACCGTTCGGTCGTGCCGTAACCACGTTGGAAATAAAAAAAGAGGTAAAATAATAATATAATAATAAAAAAAATATCTTTCAGTAAAATGAAGCACAAAAATCGATCGGACGTTTTCTCTATGGGATTTCTCATTCTTAATTGAATTGACTAATAACTAAAGCGAAACTAAGGCTAAAATCAACTCGCCTAGTCAAGCTCGTCCACAAAAAATAGGGTTTGAAAGTTTATCATTTCAGTTTCTTACCAAGTAAAAAGGATCATTCTTAAGGCCAACGCCTTAAAAATGATCACAAATTCAAGTAAAAAGAATCGCTTGATTCACTCTTAAGAAAGAACTACGTAGGTCTGATTTCCTCTTCGATGGAGGGTACGTAGGAGCAAGAGCCCCGCTTTTGACGACCTCAAAAAATAAAAAGAACTAAAAGTTAAGATAATACAATTTCCACAATTCTAAAAAATAGGTTGTTGTCCTTTGAGACAAACGTAAGAGGTGCTAATACCTTCCTCAAACGTAAATACAACTCCCGAACTTAGAATTTTCATTTTGACCGGTTTCCTTCGGTTTTCCCGACGTTTTCCACAAATAAACGTTGGTGGCGACTCCGTGCATCTTTCCTCCTTTGGAAAGCGCACCCGTGAGCCTCGCCTCGCTCGCCCGCAAAAGGGCACGTTGCGACACTGATCCTTTCCGAGCATTAGCTCAGGCTATAGGGAATTCGAAAAAGGGAGAAGCTATTGGAGTTGCTGGGTATTAAGGGTTGGATCGCTTCCAATGAAACAACCCACCTGCTTTCATTGGAGGATACAACCTTCAAGGTGTTGTTAGAACTTTTAGCAAGTGTACCAATTGTTGTTGTAGGTTTCACATTTATAAAAGAGTTCGTCTCCACAGGGACTCGAGTTTACTTAATTCATTCAAATAAAGTTTATTAGTTCAATAGTTATGTACAAATTTAATCGAATGTCATTGGTTTTGGTTTGATTAATTAAAGACAACTTAAAGTTAAAAAAATAGTAAAAAGAATGGAATAACGGAAATAACAGAATTCAGTGCGTCGAAAATACATAAATTACAGAAATAATAATAACAACTTGAATTAATTCAAGAAAACATAGGATTGGATTTCATCATTCATACCCTTAGTATCTTGATAAGATTAAAATATATGAATCATTTTGCAACATTATTGATGCACACATTAAATTATCCCAAGTTGATCCCTCGCCCTTGGAACCTAAGAATATTTACTAAATATCGACCCCTCACATATAGTAAATATCCAAGCATTACAATTATATTCTCGTGCTTTTTGTAATCAAAATGTTATGCTCTATTCCTAGCAAGGTAACGTAAAGAGTAAAATCATTCGGTTCAAATTCTAAGATTACTTTCTAGTCTCACTTAAAATCCAATTTCATGACACTAGTGATCAAATTGAATCAGGCATTACGTGTAGAATGAAATTACCAATAATGAGTAGAAGAGATTCATACATATATAATATCAAAAGTGATACATAAGGGTACAAAGATTACATCCAAATGCTTAAGAAAAAATAACCGATCATTGCGTAGAGCACAAGACTAACAAGAGAAATGACGAAGGAAGTGATCCACGGTCACAACTCTACAATGCCTTGGCTCCACTTTTCCTTTTCTCCTTCTTCTTCTGTGTTATCTCTAGTATTTGAAGGCTGATGGATCCTTTTTAACTTCCTAAACATGACTATTTATAGAAAAGAACCAAGAGGTATTGAGAAATTTGCCCAAGCGAGCTGTAGCTCGCCCAGGCGAATTTGTGACTTAGTGCTGAAGGCACCAATTTGACCAGGCGAGCTGTAGCTTGCCCAGGCGAGTTGGTTGCTTATGGCTGAAGAAATATTATTAGCCTAGCGAGCTAGATGCTAATCTGGGCGAGTGGATGTCTGAAATCTTGGAAAAATAACCATTTTACCCATCCTTTTGACTTGTTTCTGGATCTAACAAACAACCATCAAAACCTACAAAATTATGGATGAATTTGTCATATTTAAACAAAAATATTAGTAAATGTACAATATATATAAAACAACTAGATTTAAGGGTAGTTTACAAGAAAAACTATTACAATCAAAAGATAAGTGCTAACATTTTAATCCCAAAAATAACTGAAATATGACACTTATAAGGTGCTTAAAACTGGATACGGGAGATTGAGAAAATCTTTTGAGTGATGGTGTGTATGGAGGAGCAGAAGGTTATTTTGGGTACACACAGTCTGGTAGAAGAAGCTGAGTATTGGTTGGAGAACACTCGCCAATGCTTGGAGGCTGAAGGCCAAGCTGTGACCTGGGAAACCTTCAAGAGGGTATTTATGGAGAAATACTTTCCTAAAGATGTTAGGAATAAGGAGATGAAGTTCCTAGAGCTCAAGCAGGGGAACATGACTGTGGTTGAATATGCATCCAAGTTTGAGGAACTAGTGAGGTACTTTCCTCATTACCTAGGAAGAGATGGTGAAAGTTCAAAATGCGTAAAGTTTTTGAACGGCATGCGGCCTAAGGTGAAGCAAGTTGTGAACTATCAAGGTGTCTATTAGTTTCCACTTTTGGTGAACATGTGTCAGATTTGGGATGAGGACTCCCAATACTGGGCGGCCTATTATAGAAGTAGGGACCCAATGAAGAATAAAAAGAATGGATCTCAAAATTGGGGAATACCATACCCAACCCCTCCTAAGCAACATGGTAATCGCCCCAACAATTAAAGGACTGTTGTTACGAGGTTTACTAGTGGTAGTGGTAGCAAACCCACTACTTTCTCAACCCAGATCATTTGTTTTAGGTGTGGTAAGCAAGGCCACATCTCCTTAAATTGTACTGCTAAGGATAGGATCTGCTTTAACTACAGGTAGAAAGGGCATATTCAAAGAGATTGCCCATTTCCCAAGAAGGAGTGGAATGGTGGGGGTCTGAATGACTACACTGAACGCCCGAAGGCCATGGGAAGGGTCTTTACTCTTAACAATGCCAAAGCTTCGAAATCCAAAAATCTAATCCAAGGTAAATGTTTCATAAGTGGTATTCCCTTACTTGTGCCATTCGATGTTGGTACGACCCATTCATTTATATCTTGTTTGTGTGTAGAGAAACTTAAGCTTTTTATGTCTTCTTTAAATAATGGTCTGGTGGTAGAGACCCCAACTAGTGGTTGTTAACTTCTAATGTGTGTTTGAATTGTCCTGTGGAAATTTCTGGTAGAACATTCTTGATTGATCTTATTTGTTTTCCTTTGAGCCAAATTGATGTTATTTTGGGTATGGACTAATTATCTTCCAACCATGTCTTGTTAAATTTTTTTGATAAAACTATGGTGTTTGATGATTTTGGAGTGAGTAAGGATAGGATGTTTATCTCTGCAAACCAAGTTATTACATCTTCAAAAGAAGATGCTCAAGTGTACATGATCTTGTCTAACCTAGAAGTAGAGACAAAGGTTTCCATGGGTGACCTCCCTATTGTCAGAGAGTTTCCTAAAGTGTTCCCTGAGGATATATGATGCAATCCTACCCCCCAAGGGCATTGGATAGACAACTCCAAGAAGATTGAGCCAAAGATGTTGGAGAAAGCCCTAGGGTTCTCATGAGCCTTAGGATAGATTTTGGGCGCATGAGCTAAGTATGAGCCCACTTATCTTTGTACATATTAGATTAAGGTTTTATTATTTTTGGGCCTTGTATTTAGGGATCCATAATGTAGGGAGGGTACCCTAGTAATATAGGATTTTTCAGCCCTTGTATTTTAGGGCATCTAGACTAGTTTTTGTATTAACGGTAGTTTTGTAATTTCACATGAATTAAGTACACTATTTGAAGTGTATGTTGGGAGAGAGAGAAATTTAATTGAATTGGGAGAAGCCCAATCCAATTAAATTTTGGACCATCTTAAGGGGGAGGTGAGCATTTGCTTGCTACACCCCATTGTCACATCATATAGTCACACTTTGTGCATGTCCTTCATGCTTTACATGCCTCATGACACCTAAGCACACTTAGTGAAGAATCTTCGACTTGATCTTGGTTTAGTGGGCTGAACCATAGCTAAAATTCACTAATCATAATTAGTGAAATTTTGGCTCTAAATTTGGCTCCACCAATTCAAATTCAAATTCAAGTGAAATTTGAATAGAAATTCAAATTTCCCTCCAATTTTGTGTGATACTTAGATTATAAATAGAGGCCTTGTGTGTGAATTTTTTGGAACTTTGATCATTTGAGAATTATACTTCAAAGTTCAGACCTCATTTGAGGCATAAAATTTCGTGCTCCTTCTCTCTTTCTCCCTCCACTCATCTTCTCCTATCTTTAAGCTCTTATCCATGGCTTTTTGTGGTGGTGAGCTTGTTCTTGACTCATCTTCTCCTTGAAGTGGCATCTCTAATCATCTTTCTTCCTTCTCCATTCCGCTGCCATTGAACTTCAAGAAGCAAAGGACTCCATTGATGAAGAAGATCCAAGGCCTACAAGCTCTACATGGAGCAACATCAACATATCAGGTTTACCACCTGAGAGAGAGGTAGAGTTTTCCATAGACCTGGTACTCGGTGCTGGACTCAAATCCATAGCCTCTTATAGGATTCCTCTTATAGAGTTAGCCTAGCTTAAGAAACAGTTAGAGGAGTTGTTGGATAAGTAGTTTGTGAGACCTAGTGTGTCCCCATGGGGAGCACCAGTGTTGTTAGTGAAGAGTAAAGATGGAACCATGAGGTTGTGTGTAGACTACCACCAGTAGAATAAGGTGACGATTAATGATAAGTACCCTTTGCCTAGAATAGACGACCTTATGGACCAGCTAGTAGGAGCTTGTGCGTTTAGCAAGATAGACTTTAGGTAAGGTTACCATCAGATCCGAGTGAAGTCTGAAGATATTCCAAAGGCTGCCTTTAGGACTCGTTATGGTCACTACGAGTATCTAGTCATGCCCTTCAACGTGACTAATGCCCTTGATGTGTTTATGGATTACATGAATAGAGTTTTTCACCCCTACCTTGACAGTTTTCTGGTAGTATTCATATATAGATGATATTTTGGTCTACTCCAAGACTAGAGTGGAACATCAGGAGCACTTGAGCATTGTGTTGCAGACCCTTAGGGACCAATAGCTTTATGTTAAGTTGTCTAAGTGTGAATTTTGGTTGGAGAAAGTTAGTTTCCTAGGGCATGTGATATCTCAAGGGGGTATAGTTGTAGACCCTTCTACGATAGAAGTTGTCCTTGAGTGGGAGACTCCTAAGTCTATTTTTTAGATTAGGAGTTTGCTACGTTTAGCGGGATATTATCGGAGATTCATAGATGGTTTCTCCAAGTTAGCTCTACCTTTGACTAAGCTAACTCATAAGGGTCAAGCTTTTGTGCAGGATGTCCAGTGTGAGCATAGTTTCCAAACCCTTAAGGAGAAGTTGATGATTGGGCCTGTGTTAGATTTGCCTAACCCAAGAGAACCTTTTGAGGTGTATTGTGATGCATCAAAGATGGGTTTTGGAGGAGTGTTGATGTAGAATGGCCAGGTAGTGGCCTATGCTTCTAGACAACTCAAGACTCATGATAGGAATTATCCCACCCATGATCTAGAGTTGGTAGTTGTAGTTTTTGCCCTTAAGATATGGAGGCGTTACCTATTTGGCTCTAAGTTTGAAGTGTTTAGCGATCATAAGAGCCTAATGTACTTGTTTAGCCAGAAAGAGCTGAAGATGAGTTATAGGAGATAATTAGAGTTTCTTAAGGATTATGATTTTAAGCTTAGCTATCATCCCATCAAAGCCAATGTAGTGGTTAGTGCCTTGAGTAGGAAATCCCTACATATATATGCTCTGATGGTTAGAGAGTTGGATCTCATAGAACAGCTTAGAGACCTTAGCCTTGTGTGTGAAGTTGCCCCTAAAAGTGTGAGACTGGGAGCTTTGAGAATTTCTAGTGAGTTGTTAGGAGAGATCAAAGAGAGTGTTAGTCGTCTTATACGACTAACTTTTGTATAGAAAACATTTTCCAAAACTTGTATAGTTCCCCAATTTATGGTTATTTTGTAGTAATTTGTAAATAAATCTTGTTTTATTGTTATAGCTATCTCTAGAATACTTTCCATTGAAATTAATGATAAAATTTGTGCAACAGAGAATCTGGCACAGCAACAATATCAAGGCCGCACAATAAGTGTGAGATCAATGGGCTAAGCACAGTGGTTGTCTTTAGCCAGGCTCAGTGCATGATTGGCGCTAAGCTCAAATCCACTTACTCGTGCTAAGCGTGAGGGTGGCACTAAGTGCAATGTCGCGGGTTCAGAGCCTATTGAAAGTTGTTTTGTGCAAAATTAGGGTAATAATCCAAAGAATCACCATCACACATAGAAGTCAGAGCACACCACAGTGCCTATTTCAAAAAAAAAAGCTCTGGAGGCAGCAAGAGGAGCAGCTTTTGCAGAGAGACCTAGGTTTTGTAATTAGAGAGAGATTAGTGAGTTGCAGAGTGATTGTGAGAGGCTGAGAAGAGGAGGAGGGATCCCCCTTCTTGTATAAGGAACAATTATTCTCTACTCTTAATCTCAATTGTGTTAGGGTTTTTCTGTATGGCTGGCTAAACACTCTTGTTGGGAATTTCTAAGGAACAGCTGATGTAATTACTTTATTATCTAATTGATTGTGTTTTCTGTGTTCAATGCTTCTTTCAATGCTTAATTTCTACATGCGCTTGGTCTGATCACCCATTTGTATGTTCAGTTAGGTGACTTTAGCATTGGAAAATGTACTGTTGCCTTAGAACTTGATAGAAGCACGATTGAGGCGTAGTCTTAAATGAGGGATCTGCGGATTAAGTTTTAGTTTTCTTAATATGTTGTGATGATAATGCTGTTTAATCTAAGCCTAGTCCAACAAGAGGGATCTGAGGATGAAGCTTAGGTTAAATTAGTCTAAACTTACATAAGCTGTTTAAGTTGAGCCTAATCTTAAATGAGGGATCTGCGGATGAAGCTTAGTTTAAATTAGTCTAAACCTACAAGAGTTGTATTTACGCACGGGGAAGGTATTAGCACCCCACACGTCCATCACAAGGGACGACAACCTTTAATCGAATGTGCAAACATGACTTTGATTTTTACGTTCCCTTTTATGTCCTTATATCCTTTATACCCTTTTTATATTTTTCCTATTTTCTGTGGTCGACAAGGGTGTTTCCCTTTGCTCCTACGTATTCCCCAATTGTGATGAGGAAATTAGACCTACGTAGTTCTTTCTTATGCGTGAATCAAGTGATTCTTTTTTACTTGAAAGGTGATCATTTTAAGGCGTTGGACCTTAAAAATGATCCATTTTACTTGGTAAGAAACAGAAATGATAAACTTTCAAAATCCTATTTTTGTGGATGAGCTTGACTAGGCGAGTTGATTTTAGCCTTAGTTTCACTTTAGTTATTAGTCAATTCAATTAAGAATGATAAATCCCAAAGAGAAAACGTCCGATTGATTTTTCGCTTTATTTTACTAAAAGGTATTTTTTATTATTATATTTATTATTTTTACCTCTTTTTTGATTTCCAACGTGGTTACGACACGACTGAACGGTCGGAATTCATTTTAACCGAAATTAACGGATGATACAATTCAAACGATCGGTTGAAATTTATTTTATTTTTAGATTAAGCGAGAAATGACTTAAATAAATGGCTTAAGCACGTCAAAAGGGGGTATAAAAAGTAGATGAAAACGAGAATAAAAATACATGAAACAAAATGTGGACCACCACGGGTACATAGAATGAATTGAAAAGCTCGGTTTGAGGTACTTACCCATTGAAGACTGAAGAAAACGAAGAATGAACGATGGATCTTGAAGAACGGTCGAGAATCTTCGCGTAATTACTCACGGAAACGTTACGGAAGCGCCTCGGCTTGGATTTTCTTCATGGAACTAATTTTCCTCAGCTATTTCGAGAGAGAGAGAAGTGCCTAAGAGGCTGAACCCTTTTCTTCTTCACTCCTCCCCCTATTTATAGCAAAATAGGGGAGGAGCTTGCCACCCAGCTCGCCCAGGCGAGCAAGGTTGCTTCCTCCGGAAGCAACATCCTATTGGAGGAATCTTCTGGAGGGCCCAAGTGGGCCTGGTTGCTATTTGCACCCCTATTTTTACTAAATACACCCCCCTGCCTTTTTGGTGATTCTTTTTTCGTAAAGTTACGGAAACTTATGAATTTCGTAACGATACTTGTTTTCTTTCCGTAATGTTACGGAACCTTGCAGATTACATAATCATCCCTTTTTTGACTTACGGAATGTTACGAAACCTCACTAATTGTGCAACGATGCTTCCTTTTGATTTCCGGTGTGTCACGGAACCTTACGGATTGTGCATCAATATTTTCTTTTGATTTCCGGCATGTCACAGAATTTCACAAATTGCCTAATGATGGGTACCAAGCACCTCAAAATGACCAAACACAAGTTGCATGCCACCAAGCAAAGGTACCCGGACGAAATTAGGGTATGACAGTTGCCCCTCTTTACTTGTCTTTTATTGGAGATAAAAGGGAAGTAAAGATAAGACACTAATTTCGTTCCTCGGGTGACCATAAAATCTCCGCATGCAAATGACTTGTTGTTCCCGGGGGAACAAAGGGTGCAGAAGACGATGTCAGTCTCCGCATGCTATCAGGCTTTTCGTCTTACAGATAGCAAGAAAGAATGTTTATACGGATAACCACTCGGGTATTCCCGCCCGTCAGCGTGACTCAAATGTCAGTATGACAGATCTTGTGAGCGCGGAAGATGACGTAAATCTCCGCGTGTCAACGGGCTTGTCGGCCGAGATTGACGAAGGGTGCAGAAGACGACGTTAGTCTCTGCGTGCTATCAGGCTTTTCGTCTTACAGACAGCAAAAAAGAATGTTTATGCGGATAACCACTCGGGTATTTCCGCCCGTCAACGTGACTCAAATGTCAGTATGACAGATCTTGTGAGCGCGGAAGATGACGTAAATCTCCGTGTGTCAACGGGCTTGTCGGCCGAGATTGACGAAGGGCGCAGAAGACGACGTTAGTCTCTGCGTGCTATCAGGCTTTTCATCTTACAGACAGCAAAAAAGAATGTTTATACGGATAACCACTCGGGTATTTCCGCCCGTCAGCGTGACTCAAATGTCAGTATGACAGATCTTGTGAGCGCGGAAGATGACGTAAATCTCCGCGTGTCAACGGGCTTGTCGGTCGCGATTGATGAAGGGCGCAGAAGGCGACGTTAGTCTCTGCGTGCTATCAGGCTTTTCGTCTTACAGACAGCAAAAAAGAATGTTTATACGGTTAACCACTCGGGTATTTACGCCCGTCAGCGTGACTCAAATGTCAGTATGACAGATATTGTGGAGGTGGCCGACAAAAGCGAGGCTCTTGCTCCTACGTATCCTCCAATGAGGAACTCAGACCTACGTAGTTCTTGATAACTTGTGAGACTTGAAAAAATCTCCACCGGAAGATGCTGACACCTCCGAAAAGGGCGCAGATGACCACATTGGCCTCTGCTCGTCAATCACACTTGGGGTCACTGAATGACGAGGTGCGGATAACCGTAAGGTGTCTCCGCGGGCTACCAGATCTTGGGTCATGGCAACAAAAGGTGGTGTGGTCGACAAAAGCGAGGCTCTTGCTCTTACGTATCCTCCAATGAGGAACTCAGACCTACGTAGTTCTGGATAACTTGTGAGACTTGAAAAAATCTCCACCGGAAGATGCTGACACCTCCGAAAAGGGCGCAGATGACCACATTGGCCTCTACTCGTCAATCACACTTGGGGTCACTGAATGACGAGGTGCGGATAACCGTAAGGTGTCTCCGCGGGCTACCAGCTCTTAGGTCATGGCAACAAAAGGTGGTGTGGTCGACAAAAGCGAGGCTCTTGCTCCTACGTATCCTCCAATGAGGAACTCAGACCTATGTAGTTCTGGATAACTTGTGAGACTTGAAAAAGTCTCGGTGTTTTCTCCACTAAAATGCAAACATGCTTTAGTAAAGAGACCAATATTCCAACTTATTAGAGCAGCATATGCTTTTTTTTGAGTGAAAAACAATGCGTCTACCGGGGAAGGAGAGTCTGCTGATGAAACCCCCCCATAACCATAAATGAGATTTTGGATGTTAGCATTTCGTTTCTAAATGACCATTTAGAGGAAACACTGGGTTCAAAAAATAGAAGAAAATCACCCAGAGTGTATCAACCTTGGACAGGTAAGTGTTTCATCCTAATTCCGAACCATAGATATGTCACGACTTGACTTTGCGAATTATTTCCTATCAAATCAAAGATTACATGTGTGATCATGGATCAATAGGACTTACCTTGGAAATGGGTTCTTTTGGTGGGTTTTTCGGCTTTTGAATTTTTTTTTTGGCTTTTTCCTTTTCTGTTCTTGTTTGACGCGAGGCGAACAAGTGACTGACGCACAGGATTTTGGTTGGTAATCAAAGGGAGAAGACCACTTTAGGTCATGGTTTCCTTTCCTTCCTTTTGTTCATTTGGTGACAATTCTGTATTGTTCAGATATTGTCTGGTCCAAAGACCTTTCTGCACATTTCTTCTGGTTTCTTTCGATCCTTGATCAGGAGCTTTCTTTCCTTCCTTTTTTACTTTCTCCCATTCTTTGGTTGAGAATTTTCTTTCTTTTCTTTTCGCTTTCTCCCACTCTTTGATTGGGAATTTCCTTTCCCCTTTTTTTTTGCTTTCTCTTTGATTGGAAATTTTCCTTCTCTTCTTTTTTGCTTCCGAGGGTAAAGATTATGGTGAGTTAGGATTTTTGGCTCAAGGCTTGTAGAATGGCTAGACATGATACATGTCAGGGTTTGGTTTGGTTCAAGGATAAAAAGGGATGCCCCACATTATTTCCATGACACAAAATGCAAAAATGATGATTTGGAAATTTTATGCAAAACTGGTCATGCATGCACCTATGTGGACACTCAAGTGTCAAATTTTTATGGTCATGTGATGCTAGGGCTCAGGATTCATTTCCTCTATTTTAGTCAACCCAATGTTTCCAAAATATGTTCTTTTATCCATTTGTGCATTTATCCGAGTCCATTTTGGGCGTCTGGGAAAATTTTCACAGCGTTCACCCTTCAGGTGTACACACATATTTTTTCAAAAACTAGCCATGATCGGAGAATTTTCCTTTCAAACAAAAGTCAGAAATCATCTCTTTCAAAAACATGTTGGTTCTTTATCTTCTATTTTCCTTCTTTTTCTCCTTACTTGCTCTCTCTTTTTTTTTTATCATGATTTTTGTTTGTTTTATTTTTTAGGACGATGTTCCTAAACGAAAAACTCTACACGGTTCCAGAAATTCAAATAAACATCATCGATAATAATGATATAAGCACTAACGCAACAATCCAAACAAAAATGTATGCGCGGTACGAATGAAAATCGAAACAACAAAAACAAACATTAGTCTCTTAAGTCAAAAAATAAAAATGATAAAAGAAATATGAAAGAAAACATGAATATGGGGATCTCCCAGTCATGTAGCTCCACTCCCTCCCAAGAAGTCAAGCAAATCGGCCATCTCCTCGTCCTCGTGGGCCTCCTCTCCATCGTCGGGAGCCTCTGGGGGTGCCTCTCCTGCTTGGGCCTCGGGCCAATCCCCGGGCCATGCGACCTCTGCCCTGAACTGGTCTAGAGTAGGGCATGAAAAAGAAGCGAAGCCCTGGCTCTGCATGCTGAGGCTTAGCTGGTAAAAACAATCATGGGTCTGTACATGTGCCCGGTGGTTGGCCGCCTGCTGGCGAACCAAATGCCGCAAATACTGCTCCGTATCAAACGATCCAACTGGGCCAGCCTGATAAGGTGGCGGCACGTCTGCGGCCTGCGGAGCATCCCCCTGAGCCTGTCTCTGGGTGCAGTACTTCTCAATAAAAGCCCGGGTGATGGGCGGCCGAATCACCTTGGTAGGTGCAACGGGGACTCCAAACGACTGGCAGAGTCCTGTGATCAGCGCGGGAAATCCCAGGGCCCTGTTGGACTTATCTGGGTCCAAAGGGTGCCTGGTCGGCGCCATACCTGCAAATAGATAAATGGCATCAGCGATCAACTGAGCCACGTGAATACTCATCCGTGTCAGGATGGCGTACACCAGCTGACACTTCGGCAAAGGGAGGTCGGAATTATGATCGCTGGGCAGGATGTTGCTGAGCAGCAACGTCATCCATATCTGGGTCAGGGTGGTCATGTTAGTGCGCATGATTCGCACTCGCCTCCCTGCAGCAATCCGGGCAAAATCCTGCCCTGGTATACACATCAACTGGGCGATGGCCTCCTCATCAAAACCATCGGCCCGGTTCCTCCTCTGGCCATACTCGCACTCCTGGCCCTCTTCCAGCACTAAAGGATATCCCAGGAACTGGCTGATAGCATCCGCATCGAACGGGATCCACTGACCCCTCACCCAGGATCTCATATCTCGCACGCCTTCCTTCGTAGGCCAAGCATTAGCATAAAATTCGAGGACTATGTCTGGGTCGAACTTGGCCATGGGGGTAACCAGTGATGCCCACCGCCGGCGAACTATCTCCTCCTGGAAATCGGTATACTCATCGTCCCTGAGCTGGACGCGTCGCTCCCAGAGAAATGACCATCCCTTGATGGCCTCGAAGCGCTGCTGGTGTTCAGCGCTCCTAAAGCGGTGGCTGTCATACTTGGGAGCGGAACTGGTTCCTTCGATCGCTTTATCCTTCTTGGATCTCTTTGAGGCAAGCTTCCTCGGGGCCATTTCCTGCGAAGGCAAACATTTGGAAAGTTAGTTTTACCAAGAAATGCTACTCTTAAAACGAAAATGGCATACAACCTCCTCCAATAAACACAAACATCAATGTAAATTTAGAGCAAGCTCATGCACATACTTCCTTACGAACATTCACTCGCACAAGATATTCTTCTAACTAAAAAAAATGCACCCATGCACAATCAAGGCACCTTCGTTACCTAGATCACTTATATGCACTTCCAAGGTGTATTTGCTACCTACATCACATGCATTTCCTTTGCTAAATTTATATACATGCATACTCAAGGCACTTTGGATACCAAAAATTGCATACGTGCACATTCAGGTATTTCTAATACCTATACATACACAAACTTCGTGATGAATCTTGGCTACCTACACAATAAGGTGCTACATTTCATGCTTTATTCAAGTGTTTTTGCTACCTAAAGCCGCATGCAAATTCAAGTATATTTTCTTTTGCTGACTAAAATTGCATTCAAATTAAAAGGTATCTTTGTAAGGTATTTCTTTACATAACATGCAACATATATATATTTTTGTGAGACATTTTAACTACCAAAACTTACATGTACATACATCCAAGTATTTTGCTACCATACCCAAAGTGTAAATTGCCAAAGGTATTTTGCTACCTATTCTACACCTACACGTCCGTGATGAACAAAATTCCTAAACGTCTAGGTGTATGGAAACTATCATAGCGTGGCTGATAGCTGATTGCTAGCCAAAAAGGGTAGCTTCACCCAATATGCACCCACTCTTGTGTTTTCTTGCATCAAAACAAGCTTTGGTTACTAGGCCTAGGGTATATGTGGGGTAATTATTCTAGCCCTCACGAAACTGAACACATGTTCAAAAAAATAGAAAACATGCGCAAACCAAATTATCCCATAGGCTGTTTTCCTACAAAATCATGCGCAAATGCCATTGAGGCATTTCACCAAACACTTGGTGGGCGCGCGTTTAGGCATAAATAGCGAGAGAACGGGGACAATGTGGCATGCCCCATTGCTTCAAAATGCATTATAGGCCTAGGGCCATCTCATACAAACCTTCAATTCAACCCAATCAAGCAAGAAAACAAACCAAAACTGCCCCACATACATGAGCACATTCCCACAATTTAGAGCACCAAAAGAAGATCAAAATACACCAATGGAAAGCTAGAAAGCTTAAGGATGGAATACTTACTTGTTGGTGATGAATAAAAGCGCAAAACAGAATCGAAAAATGCAAAAAATAGTGATCCTAGGGTTACAAACTCGTAAATCCCGTGGGTATTGCTTTTGAATGGGGGGAAAAGTTTTTTGAATGCAAAAACGTCCCCCTCCTTCTTTTTTTTATTTTGGTGCAGGGGGTTGCTAGCCCAGGCGAGCTCAGCGAGCTAACCTACATTTTTTTTTTCCGTAGTTTATCAACATCGCCCAAAACCTTGATTGGACAACATCCCAGGGATTTTTAAAAGTCGATTGATTTTAGGAGACAACTGTACACGGGAATGACTCGCGTGAGGGGACCAAAGCTTTTGATGCTCCGCCAGCCACTCCGTAAGGTACTGATCGAAACCCCCCAGGATAGATTAGGCATCGAACAAAGGTAATAATTACTATGAATTCAAAGGATACTGGGCTGCTTTACAGCAGCGCTTTCTGCTTGTCCCGGGCTAGGTTAAGGACGACGACCTATCGGTAGTGACCCTAACCTCTTTTTGTGTCCGTCCCCAAGTATCTGGAAGTAGGAAACAATGAGGTGTGGCAAACCTCGGCCGCATCGTTGTCTTACCTTGATTGGTTCCTGCTCTTTTAACTTTGTCTCCACCCTAGAAGGTAGCTCGAGATGATCTTGCCCCTGTTTTATCACAACAATATGCATGCGTATGCGTATGCATGAACATTTTTCAAACGCAGCAAATTTTAGTGAAAGTTGGTTTAGGTTCAATTTTAATTAAGCGCTTGGGGCATCCCATGAACTGAGCAGAAGGGCTCAGGTGATCACAAATTAACGCAAAGTTTAAAACCAACGTGAGGACTAAAGCCTTGAACCCACGTTCACTTCTTTAAAAGATTGTAACGAGAGATACAGTAGACGGCGAATCCCTGGGGGAAACCCAGAAAACATATAAAGATAAAGAACATGCAGCGACATCCTTAATTGCCCCAGATTCTAAGCATAATATCGCTTGACGACATCAGAGTTCACGGGTAAAGGTAGCTCTTCGCCATCCATGTTGGTAAGCACCAGGGCTCCTCCGGAAAAAGCCCTCTTCACAACAAAAGGCCCTTCGTAGTTTGGGGCCCATTTTCCTCGATTTTCCTTTACCGCATTGGACATTTTCTTTAGCACAAGGTCTCCCTCATGGAACTTGCGCAAGCGTACCTTCTTGTCGAATGCATTCTTCATTCTTTGCTGGTACAAGCGCCCATGACTCATGGCCGTTAAGCGCTTACCTTTAATGAGGTTGAGCTGGTCATAGCGCGCTTGAGCCCACTCTGATTCCTTTAATCTGGATTCCGCCAAGATCCTTAATGACGGGACTTCTACCTCAAACGGTAGCACAGCCTCCATCCCATATACCAATGAGAACGGCGTTGCCCCAGTTGACGTTCGTACTGAAGTTCGGTAACCGTGTAACGCGAATGGGAGCATCTCGTGCCAATCTTTGTACGACACGGTCATCTTTTGGATAATCTTTTTGATATTTTTATTGGCTGCTTCCACAGCTCCATTCATCTTTGGTCGGTAGGGCGTGGAATTGTGATGCTGGATTTTAAACTCCTCGCACATTTCCCCCATCATCTTGTTATTCAGGTTGGTGCCGTTGTCCGTGATAATCTTCCTTGGCAAACCATATCGGCAGATGATCTCTCTCTTAATGAACCTGACCACTACACCCCTCGTGACATTGGTGTAGGAGGCCGCCTCGACCCACTTGGTGAAATAATCTATTGCCACGAGGATGAAGCGATGACCATTCGAGGCCTTGGGCTCAATGGTCCCGATGACATCTATTCCCCACATGGAGAAAGGCCAAGGGGCGGACATGACATTCAGAGGATGCGGTGGAGCATTGACATTGTCTGCGAAAGCTTGACATTTGTGGCATTTCCTTACATGGACACAGCAGTCACTTTCCATGGTAAGCCAGTAATAGCCTGCTCTTAGGATCTTTCTGGCCATAGCATGCCCGTTGGCGTGCGTTCCAAACGAGCCCTCATGGACTTCCTCGATCATGTGGTTCGCCTCTTTGGCATCCACGCACCGCAGGAGTGTCATGTCGTGGTTTCTCTTATACAGTATGCTTCCGCTCATGAAGAAGCCGGCCGCCAATCTTCTCAATGTCCTTTTATCATTGTCGGCAATCTCTGGTGGGTATTCTTTGCTTACGACATATCGCTTGATGTCGAAATACCAAGGCTTACCGTCCCGTTCCTCTTCTACTTGGCAACAATGCGCGGGTTTGCCACGACACCAAAATTCAATGTATGGTAGATCCCCGTGCGGCGTTAGCTGGAACATGGACGCCAAAGTGGCAAGTGCATCA
Organism: Glycine max; assembly: GCF_000004515.6. Taxonomy (NCBI): domain Eukaryota; kingdom Viridiplantae; phylum Streptophyta; class Magnoliopsida; order Fabales; family Fabaceae; genus Glycine; species Glycine max. The sequence goes on along the minus strand of NC_016091.4, from coordinate 23,795,579 downwards.
GCCATTTGATTTTCCTCGCGGGGAACATGATGGAAGGAGATCTCATCAAAGGTCTTAGCCAATTCCTTGATATAGGCTTTGTAGGGTATCAGCTTGGGATCTCTAGTTTCCCATTCCCCTCTCAGCTGATGGATTACCAACGCTGAGTCGCTGTACACCTTGAGTAGTTTGACATTGGAGTCAATCGCTGCTTGGACGGCCAGGGCACATGCTTCATATTCGGCCATGTTGTTGGTGCAGTCGAATCCCAGCCTGGCTGTGAAAGGTACACATTGATTGTCCGGAGAGACCAATACTGCTCCAACGCCATGGCCTAGAACATTCGACGCTCCGTCAAACCATACGGTCCATTTGTTCCGATCTTCATCCAATTTTTCCTCAAACAAGGCCATGATGTCCTCATCCGGGAATTCAGGATGCATGGGCTGATAGTCGTTAAGAGGCTGCTGAGCCAAATAATATGCCAAGGCGCTTCCTTTTATCGCCTTTTGGGTGACGTAAACTATATCAAACTCGGATAGCAGGACTTGCCACCGGGCGATTCGTCCTATGAGAGCTGGCTTTTCAAAGATGTACTTGACCAGGTCCATCTTGGACATCAACTAGGTAGTATGGCTCAGCATGTACTGCCTTAGGCGATGGGATGCCCATACTAAAGCATAACGCGTTCTTTCGAGCAAGGAGTAATTCATTTCACAGGTCGTGAACTTCTTACTTAGGTAGTAAACAACGTGCTCTTTCTTTCCGGATTCGTCATGTTGCCCCAGCATACACCCCATTGACTTGTCCAAGATTGTCATGTACAAGATGAGAGGCCTTCCAGGTACTGGTGGCATAAGCACATGGGGATTCATGAGGCACTTCTTGATCCTTCCGAAAGCCTCTTGGCAACCCTCATTCCAGCAGTCAGTTTGGTTTTTGCGTAAGAGTTTGAACAACGGCTCACAAATGGCGGTGAGTTGCGATATGAATCTGGCAATATAATTCAAGCGTCCCAGGAAACCTCGGACTTGCCTCTCTGTACGGGGTTCCGGCATCTCAAGGATGGCCTTCACCTTTTCGGGGTCTACCTCTATCCCTTTCTGGCTTACGATGAAACCAAGCAATTTCCCTGATTTGACCCCAAAGGTACACTTGGCGGGGTTCAACCTTAACTGATATTTCTTAAGCCTTTCGAACAACTTCCGCAGGTTGACAAGCTGTTCTTCTTCGGATTTAGATTTAGCAATTATGTCGTCCACGTAGACCTCGATCTCTTGGTGCATCATATCATGGAACAAAGCTACCATGGCCCGTTGATAAGTTGCCCCGGCATTCTTGAGTCCAAAGGACATCACCTTTTAACAGAATGTCCCCTATAGGGTGACGAAGGTAGTCTTTTCCATATCCTCTGGCGCCATTTTTATCTGATTATAACCGGAGAAACCATCCATGAAGGAAAATAAAGCGAAATTGGCCGTATTATCTATGAGGATATCGATGTGTGGTAAAGGAAAATTGTCCTTGGGACTGGCCCGATTCAGGTCCCAATAATCCACACACATTCGTACCTTCCCATCCTTCTTAGGGACTGGTACAATGTTGGCAACCCATTCTGGGTACCGAGCGACCGCCAGAAAACCAGCATCAAATTGCTTCTTCACTTCTTCTTTTATTTTCAAGGATGTTTCGGGCTTCATCCTCCTCAATTTCTGCTTTACCGGGGAACACTCGGGATTCAGAGGTAATCGGTGTTGTACAATGTCAGAACTCAAACCAGGCATATCTTGGTACGACCAAGCAAAGATGTCTTGGTAGTCTCTTAGCAGGGTTATTAATTCTTCACGGACAGGTGCGGTAATACCCGTGCCTATCTTTACTTCCCTTTTTCCACTACCAGTTCCCAAGTTTACAAGTTCTGTTTCTTCCTGATGAGGCCCCATTTCTTGGTCCTCATGGGCGACTATCCTTTCTAACTCCGGGGGAAGTTCCACATCCTCGTTCTCTTCATCTTCCGTTTGATTCGCTTCCTGTTCGAAGTTGATAGGCGGGTCCCAGGTATTAGTACCTTCGAGGGACTCGTCATCGGATCTGCCATTTTAAAAATAAAGAAGTAAACATGCAAATGGATGAGAATGGGTAGAGACGTAGGAGCAGATGAAGAAAGATCCTTGTATTTATAAATTAAAAGACACAAAGCCTTAACTAAAGAAAAAATCTAAAGCCTAGGCCCAACTATAGAGCTTTTAAAACCGTAAAGGTTTACATTATGCTCGTCGCGTAAATGCCGGGGCGTTCCTCCACTCGCCAATTTCCCAGCTTGAAATCAGGAGGGCATGGTCGTACCAAATCCAATGTACTCGGAACATCATCTTCGTATATCGCGACCACTTGACCTTCGTCCCCCTGACCCGCGCTTATAAAGCTCCTACTTATGTGGCAGGGTGGGCTTCGTTCACCTTCTTGTCTCAACCGCGAGCTTTGACTACCGCTCTTCCTTCCCACGATGCTTCTCTTTATATCTTCCTGAGTGGGCTTATAGCCTAACCCATACTTCCCACGATTTCCTTTGGCATTTATCAGGTTAGTTATGTCGCCGTTGTCTTTTCCTAAACCCATTCCGGGTTCGTAACCGTTCCCCAACATAACTCGGGCCATCATTACTGCTGCATCGGACAGGCAAGTTTGCCCAGAGAAGGAATCCACAGAGGAAATGCTTACCACCTCGAAAGACTGAAAAGCGGTTTCTAATGACTCCTCTACGGCCTCCACATAAGGCATAGAGGATGGGCAGCTCACCAAGATGTCTTCCTCGCCTGATACGATGACCAGATGCCCTTCCACTATGAATTTCAACTTTTGGTGGAGTGTAGAGGGAACAACTCCCACTGAGTGGATCCACGGACGCCCCAATAGACAGCTATAGGGGGGTTAATGTCCATTATTTGGAAGGTAACTTGACAGGCGTGAGGGCCTATCTGTACTGGGAGGTCGATCTCTCCCCTAACCTCTCGACGGGTGCCGTCGAAGGCACGAACCACCATTGAACTCGACTTTAGGTGGGAAGCATTGAATGGTAATTTCTCCAAAGTGCTCTTAGGCATCACGTTTAAACTGGAACCATTATCGATGAGCACCTTGGCTATGATATGGCCATACACTTGACTGATACGTGCAAAGCTTTATTATGCCCTCTCCCCTCGGCGGGGATTTCTTCTTCGGCGAAGGCGAGATAGTTGTTGGCAGTGATATTATTGACCAGCCCTCCGAAACCTTCTACCGAGATGTCTTGGGCCACGTGGGCCTCGTTCAGAGCTTTTACTAGCAGAGCCCGATGAGGCTCGGAGCTCATGAGTAACTCCAACAGCGAGACCCTGGCCGGGGTTTTGTTGAGTTGTTCGATAACCTTGAATTCGCTCTGCTGAATTATACGGAGGAACTCGCTGGCTTCCTCTAGCGACACCTCCTTTTTACCATCCTTTTTCTCTGGAAGACCTTTCGCCGGAATATCTTTATTTGAAGCGAGGGGTGCTTCGTCATCTTGTTCCTCCACCACTTTTGCTTTCCCCTTGACGTTCGCGGGTTGGACTGGTAGGTCCGGCGGTGCAAACACACGACCGCTACGGGTCACACCACTCAGTCCCGTGATATTTGTTACCTTAGCCGACAACGAGCTGACGTTGGTGGCTTCTTCTTCCTTCTCCCTCGGAGGTGTATATCTCCATGGGACTGCGTGGCTATTTTGGTATGGGAATGGGACAGGTTTAGCTGCCAAGGGGTGTCCGGTTTTTTTGCGAAGCCGCGCCCTTGGTGAAGTATATCACCAAGGGTTTGGGCTTTGCAACACTGCTCCCATCCGTGGACTGCATGCATATATGCTGCTCCTCTCTTCCTTCACTGCCAACTTCCAGTCGACCTTGATCTATCATCCGCTGTAACAATTCCTCTACTCCCAAACACGTTTCCATGTCATGCAGCTCGCCGGAATGCAGCAAACAGGAATCCTCCTTACGCCCACTATGGGGAATCACACCTCCCTTTTGTAGGGCCTCAAAGATAAACCTCCTAGGGGTTGCCACATCCCTTAAAGGTTTAGACTTGCGCGGCCTATCGGACTCGACAGCATTAACCGCTCCCCCTCCGTGATTGGCGAGCGGGTTGGTTTTCACATTGGGCCGATCCTCTTGGAAGGTCAGCCATCCAGCATCTATCAAATGTTGGACCTTGTGTTTAAAGGCCAAGCATTTTTCAATGGAATGCCCCGGGGCACCCCCATGGTACTTGCAAGTTGCGTTAGGGTCATACCACTTTGGGAAAGGGGGTTGGAAGACCTTTCCGGGAGTTACCACGGCCAATTGGTTGGCGATGAGGGACGGCAAGAGGTCTTCATACGTCATTGGGAGTGGGGTGAATTCTTGAAATGGCCTCGGAGGGAAGTTCCTTATTGCGTTGGAATTGCCGTCCGGGCGAGTTGTGTTCGGAGTTGGAACTTGGGGAGCTTCCCTCTGGGTGGGTGCCTTAGGCTGCACAGGTGCTGAACTAGAGGCGTTCCCGGTGTGAGCCGAGAAGCTCGGGTGATGTTGCGCGTACTGATGGGTACCATGAGGTGGCTGCGGGGGTTTGACCCATGCGGGCGTTGAAGAGACGGCATGGGCATCTCCTTCCTTCCTTTTTGCCCTCGTTGCCCCGATTCTTTTGGCGTTCGCACTCGTGGAGGAAACGTAATCGAACTTTCCTTTTCAATCCTACCTCGATTCTTTCCCCGGCGAACACTAGGTCTGCGAAGCTGGACGGCATGTAACCTACTAGCTTCTCATAGTAGAACACTGGCAAAGTGTCTACCATCATAGTGATCATCTCTCTCTCGACCATGGGAGGAGCCACTTGTGCTGCCAGGTCTCTCCACCGCTGTGCGTATTCTTTAAAGGTTTCGCCCTCTTTCTTGAACATATTCTGCAGCTGAGTGCGATCGGGAGCCATATCGGAATTATACTGATATTGCCTTAGGAAGGCAGTAATCAGATCCTTCCAAGTACGGATACGGGAAGCTTCCAAATTAGTGTACCAAACTACCGTGGCTCCGACCAAGCTATCTTGAAAAAAGTGTATTAATAGCTTCTCATCCTTAGAGTGTGCGCCCATCTTGCGACAGTACATCTTGAGATGGTTCTTGGGACAAGTCATCCCTTTATACTTGTCGAAGTCCGGTACTTTGAACTTAGGGGGGATAACAACATCGGGTACTAAGCAGAGATCCGTCATGTCTGCGAACGGATAGTCACCAAATCCTTCCACGGCCCTCAATCTCTCCTCGAGGAGATCGAGTTTCCTCCTTTCTTCAGTTGCCGGGGGCGGTCCTTCCATGGACAAAACTATTGGTTGTGTCGTGATGTTGGGCTGAGGCAACGTGTTGGGTGTCAGCCCTTCGGGGATCGGGGGATAGAACTCGACATCCCTTCGAGCATAGTCTTGAGGGTCTTCGTGGACCTCGTCGGGCTGTTGAGGAGGCTCTCTTTCAAGGACGGGAGAAGCAATATGGCCCGCATCGTCTTGCAGGACGGGTGGCGAGTAGTTGGGCGGCAATCCATAAGGGTAAGCCGCTCGGTTGTATCCCAGATGAGGGTTGTCGTCATGCCCCAGCGTGTTCCTTCCCCGTCCTACTATGTTTGAGGGAGGATGGCGCACGGTAGCCAAGAGACTTAGGTCTGCTTCGGCAGCCGAACTGACAGCGACAGCGGTGGCCACATTTTTCTCCATGAGCTGCCTCATTCCTAACATGGCCTCCATCATGGAAGCCATCTGTTCTTTCAGAGCCGACATGTCGGCTTTCATCTGTTCCTGTGTCTCCTCTTGATCACCCATCGTTCTAGATTTGGATCTGGTGCGATAGGGATGCCTTGTGGCGCGTTTAGTTATGGTGTTTTTCCCTAAAAAACCAAACGTGAGGAGTGGGTAAAGAAAGAAAGAATGCATGCTAGAGATAAAATGCAGGAGTGATTTGATTCGCACAAGCTTTTTGGAGTAGAAACATGGGACCAACTCATTTTATTTCAGAAAGTCGTATCTAGTCAAGATCTGAGAGAGCATACAAGTTTCCTAGCGGTTTCTAATTATATGGGCCATTAAGTCTATCATATCCTGACAATAGCCGAGAAGCCCATGAATTTCTTCGGTGGTGGAGTAGGTGTCCGCCATTGCCTTGGCCTTGGCTTACAATCGGGGAAGTTCTTGACTCCCGTTCAAGGTAAGAGCAAACCGATCCATCCACATGGTTGCCTCTTGGTGTAAAGAGTCGATCACCCTTCCTCTACCCTCTTTTTCCGCGTATACTTGGGCATACTCGTCCGCGACCCTATACTCGTGGGCCGTGGCTAGACTTAACTCTTCTTGGTACTTGGCGATGATAGCTAGCATGTTGGTCTTCGTCTCGCATAAACATTGAGACAAGCTCCTTTTGGAACTTGAATAGGCAACTAACTCCTCTTTCAAGACCATGCTATGTGCCCGCGACTAGTCCCTCTCTTCCCTTCGCAGCTTGAGTTCACTGTTGCTACCCCACAGAGCTCCGCGAAATTTGTTACGGCCATACTCTTCCTTGCGAGCCCTCTTGGTCTCTTGTTCAAGGGCTCTTGCGGTAGTTGTATTCTCTTCCCGTAATCCGGCACACTCCTTCCGGATGTGTGTAGCGGCTAACTTGAACTTCTCCTTGGCAAGTTTCGCCTTTCCTAACTCGTTTTTGAGAGCTTGGACTTCTTCGTCCTCTTCCGGTGCTTCGAAACTCTCTTCGCTGACGACTTTTAACTTGGCGAGCCAATCTAAACCTCGTATATGAACTTTCAGCCATTCATGATAACCACCAATGATGCCATTACGAATGCCCCTAAGTTCTTGATCTTTCCTTAACGGGGTTTCCCATGCCTTATGGATTCTTTGTATTGCCTTGAAATTTTGCGCGCTGAAATCTCTCACAAGGAAAGGAGACATGCTTTCTTCCATCGGTGCTCCCCTCATGGGGTACCCTAGTTGTCTTATAGCGAGCGCGGGATTGTAGTTAATACAACCCCTCGTTCCTATCAGCGGAATGTTTGGGTACCCTCCACATGAGAAAAGGACTTCCTCCTTTCCTTCCTTCCATCGGGGGAACCAACTGATTGTTCTACCTCCTATCCCAGCCAAGAGTTGGTCCCAATCTATTCTTCTCTTTTCAGCACACGAGCGATGGCTTTGGAGCGGACATGGATGCCTCGTGTCTTGCTGGAACAGGTGTGAAACCAACCAAACACAGAGAGCGCGCAAGTAACAGATGATCTGTGCGCTACTCTTCTCGCACCTTCGGTCAAATGTGTCAAATAAATCTGCCAAGACAGCTACCACCGAGCTTTCCTTGCTATGGTGGTATGCAAGGAAAGCGTCGATGGCGGCTAGGTCCACCAAACCATCTACGTTTGGAAAGAGGACGACCCCAAAGATTAGCAATGCTAATACATCCATAAACGGGACCCAATCTTCTTGATTTGCCATATCCCTCGCCTTGTCTTCTAGGTACTTCCGTGGTAGGCCCGCTATGCCGTTTCGAGTTTGTTTTACGCGGTCCAAACCTCTTGCTGAATCCTTGACCACAGTTGCAATTATGCTCAAGGAGGGGAGAAACCCGGAAAAAAGATATGGTTTTCTCCCCCCGAGAGGACATCCCAGAATCTCCTCAAATTCTTCAATGGTCGGTACCAATTGGAAGTCTCCGAACGTGAAGCATCTCAAAGGCTGGTCGTAGTATTGGGTGAGTGATGCAATGGCTTCTATGGATACCTCTGCTATGGTTAAATCTAAGATCTTTCCGTAAGTCTTGCGGAAGGCTTGCATTTGGAGAGGTTCCATCAACCGCCCTAATTCCTTGATGCTGGTGGCATCTAGGCCTTTAACCTTGACTTGGTAAAACCTCTTGCTGGTTTGATTTGTCCCCATGCTTACTAAAGTGAGACAAAAAGTTGGTGCAAATCAAAACTCCGACATCTCATGGGTGGAATGGATGAATGCATGAAGGAATGCATATGACACAGATGTAATTTAGGAATGCGGGAGCCCGGGAAACTGTCTCCTTCTTAGACACAACGTCTAGGGGTAGCAAAGTGCCCCAACGTATGTATTTAAGACGGTGACCCGGACCCTCCATTGATTTGTCTATAGAGGGGATCAAGACAGAACCCGTGTGCGATGCATATGCAAAAGGCGCAATACGGTAATGTACATAGTATGACAATACTCACTGAATATAAGCAAAAGGGTATATGATACTTATGCATGGCAGTGTGAAAAATGGCACGCAGCGTGTTTGCTCCGTGCCCCTATTTAAGGGACCTATAAGGGAGAGAGCTAACTAGGCTTTTAGTGATAACCCCCAAGGTAGTCATATCTCTCTTGATGGTTTCTAGAGGTATCATCCCCTTCGAAGAACATACTGCAGCAGTAGGGACTACTAGCAACAATATGTTTTCAAAGAAAAAAAACTCTAGATGAGGGTTCACAGTAATCAAGCAAGTCGGAGACCTAGCATGATCACAGATTCACCTCCACTCCTTATGTTCCCACGAACCCGGGTATAGGGCCCCTTTTTTTTCTCAACTCACCGTGTGTGCAAATAGTGTTAGTGTTTGTGTGCATCAAATGAATAAATATTTACCTCAAGCATACACTTAAAAATGCACTAAAAACATCAATGAGTTATATATACAAGAACATAATGAAGGGAAACCCAACAAAGGAGTAAGTCACGGTAAAACATTGCACAAGATTAAATGGCCTAACTCTCTAAAAAAAGTCCCCAGTGGAGTCGCCAACTGTCGCAACCTACCCTTCGGCGGGAGGGCGACGCGTGACTCGCGGGATGCGTGTTCCACGAAAGGAATACGCGTGGAGTCGCCACCAACGTTTATTTGAGGAAAACATCGGAAAAACCGGAAAAGACGCGATCTACGAACTTTTAAGTGAAAGGCTCGGGAGTTGTATTTACGCACGGGGAAGGTATTAGCACCCCACACGTCTGTCACAAGGGACGGCAGCCTTTAATCGAATGTGCAAACATGACTTTGATTTTTACGTTCCCTTTTATGTCCTTATATCCTTTATACCCTTTTTATATTTTTTCTATTTTCTGTGGTCGACAAGGGTGTTTCCCTTTGCTCCTACGTATTCCCCAATTGTGATGAGGAAATCAGACCTACGTAGTTCTTTCTTATGCGTGAATCAAGTGATTCTTTTTTACTTGAAAGGTGATCATTTTAAGGCGTTGGACCTTAAAAATGATCCATTTTACTTGGTAAGAAACAGAAATGATAAACTTTCAAAATCCTATTTTTGTGGACGAGCTTGACTAGGCGAGTTGATTTTAGCCTTAGTTTCACTTTAGTTATTGGTCAATTCAATTAAGAATGATAAATCCCAAAGAGAAAACGTCCGATTGATTTTTCGCTTTATTTTACTAAAAGGTATTTTTTATTATTATATTTATTATTTTTACCTCTTTTTTTATTTCCAACGTGGTTACGGCACGACCGAACGGTCAGAATTCATTTTAACCGAAATTAACGGATGATACAATTCAAACGATCGGTTGAAATTTATTTTATTTTTAGATTAAGCGAGAAATGACTTAAATAAATGGCTTAAGCATGTCAAAAGGGGGTATAAAAAGTAGATGAAAACGAGAATAAAAATACATGAAACAAAATGTGGACCACCACGGGTACATAGAATGAATTGAAAAGCTCGGTTTGAGGTACTTACCCGTTGAAGACTGAAGAAAACGGAGAACGAACGATGGATCTTGAAGAACAGTCGAGAATCTTCGCGTAATTACTCACGGAAACGTTACGGAAGCGCCTCGGCTTGGATTTTCTTCACGGAACTAATTTTCCTCAGCTATTTCGAGAGAGAGAGAAGTGCCTAAGAGGCTGAACCCTTTTCTTCTTCACTCCTCCCCCTATTTATAGCAAAATAGGGGAGGAGCTTGCCACCCAGCTCACCCAGGCGAGCAAGGTTGCTTCCTCCAGAAGCAACAGCCTTCAGGAGGAATCTTTTGGAGGGCCCAAGTGGGCCTGGTTGCTATTTGCACCCCCATTTTTACTAAATACACCCCCCTGCCTTTTTTGGTGATTCTTTTTTCGTAAAGTTATGGAAACTTACGAATTTCGTAACGATACTTGTTTTCTTTCCGTAATGTTACGGAACCTTGCAGATTACATAATCATCCCTTTTTTGACTTACGGAATGTTACGGAACCTCACTAATTGTGCAACGATGCTTCCTTTTGATTTCCGGTGTGTCACGAAACCTTACGGATTGTGCATCAATATTTTCATTTGATTTCTGGCACGTCACGGAATTTCACAAATTGCCTAATGATGGGTGCCAAGCACCTCAAAATGACCAAACACAAGTTGCATGCCACCAAGCAAAGGTACCCGGACGAAATTAGGGTATGACACCTATTGTTGTCCATCTTACTTACTTGTATTTTTACTATTTTTAGCATAGACTTAGTTTAATTCTGTTCTAAACCATTAATTATCAATGTTTCTTTCAACAATGCCTTATTTCTGAATTTAACTCTGTCTAATACTAGTTCCCTGAGTTCGATACTCGGATTCATCCGTTTTAATTTTAAATACTTGACGATCCGGTGCGCTTTCCGGTGTTTCATTTCCCTTGAATATAATTGTTGAGAATTGGAGAAAAAGGACCCATATGGGAAAATGAACAAAGTATTTATGGCGCCGTTGTCGGGGAACTTAATTCATTAGAGGAGTTTAGTTCAGTTTTACGGCATTGCTTTTTATCATTTTCTGTTTGATTCATTGATTCTTTTGTGTATACCTTTGTTACTGTAAATTCATTGTTCTTTTGAACTGGATAATTGTTGCTCTGTTCCTCTTGTATGCAAAGAAGATCAACTGCAGGTGATTTGATCCCCATCGATTTGGAGATTAACGCTACTTGCAGGAGGCGTAACGTAGAGAGAATTAGAAAATTTTTGCAGGACTTAGAAGCAGCAACAACTCCAGAAGAAGAACCTCAATCCTCTGAGGCGTCTTCTAGCTTTCTTATTCTAGGGCAATCTCATACAGATTTAATTGAAGACCCAATCATGGCTGAAGAGCCAAGAAGAGTAACCCTGGAGGATTATTCATGTTCTACTGTGCCACAATTTTTCACCAGTATCGCACAGCCAGAAGTTCAAGCTCAAACAATCACATATCCTCCCTCTTTGATACAGCTGATTCAAAAAAATCTTTTTCATGGTCTACCCAATGAAGACCCTTATGCTCACTTGGCCACCTACATAGAGATATGCAATACTATCAGGCTGGCAGGTGTGCCTGTAGATGCAATCAGGTTGAGTCTGTTCTCATTTTATTTAGCTGGAGAAGCTAAGAGATGGCTTCATTCTTTTAAAGGAAACAGTCTGAAGTCATGGGATGAATCATTGAGTGAGGCACTTGAAAGATTCAGAGGTTTATTGCGGAAGACTCCCACTCACGGGTTTTCAGAACCAATACAGCTCAACATATTCATAGATGGGTTGAAACCACAATCTAAGCAGCTCTTGGATGCTTCAGCTGGGGGTAAGATTAAAATGAAGACCCCTGAGGAAGCAATGGACTTAATTGAAAGCATGGTTGCTAGTGGCATTGCCATTCTGAGAGACCGAGCCCACATTCCTACTAAGAAGAGCTTATTGGAGCTAACCTCACAGGACACTCTGTTGGCACAAAACAAGTTGCTATCCAAGCAACTAGAGGCATTAACAGAAACACACAGTAAGTTGCCAACTCAACTTCATTCTGCACAAACTTCACATTCTTCTATTTTACAGGTTGCAGGATGTACAATTTGTGGTGGAGCTCATGAATCTGGATGTTGTATCCCTAATGAAGAGCAAATTGCACATGAGGTTAATTATATGGGGAATCAACCCAGAGGCAATTTCAATACAAGTGGATTTCCAGCATTTCAAAACAACCAGCAGTATCAACAGCAGAGACAGTGGCAAAATCACCCTGGTAACCAATTCAATAGAGACCAGGGTGGTTCATCTACAAGGCCATAATAGCAGATGTCAAGTCTCTATGATCGAACCACGAAGTTGGAAGAGACTCTAGCTCAATTCATGCAAGTGTCAATGTCTAACCAAAAGAGCACGGAGTCTGCAATTAAGAATCTGGAAGTTCAGGTGGGCCAGCTTGCAAAGCAGTTAGTTGAAAGACCATTCAACAGCTTTACAACAAACACAGAGAAAAACCCTAAGGAAGAGTGTAAAGTTGTGATGACTAGAAGCAGAATGGCGATTCAAACTGAGGAAGGAAGAGCTTATCAGAAGGTGGAGGGATTTAAACAACTGCTGGCTAATCAACTAGCACTTGAACCAGTTGATGATTTAGTTGAACTTAAAGAAATTATTGAGGAAGCAGAAGGTGATGAAGAAGAAGAGACTGTCAAGAGAGAATAAAGAAAAAGGAAGAAAAACAAAAAGAAAAACAAAAAGAAATAAAAGAAGAAGAAAAAGAAAAAGAAAAAGAAAAAAATTTGAAAAATGAAAAACAAAAAGAGAAGGTTGTTGAGATTGAGAAGAAGAAGGGCAAGAGTGAGGCCACTAGAGAAAAGAAGAAAAAGGCTACTCCTACTGAAGACAAGGAGGTACCTTATCCATTGGTACCTTCCCAGAAAGATAAAGAGCGTCATTTGGCTAGATTTCTTGATATCTTCAAGAAACTAGAAATTACTTTGCCTTTTGGAGAAGCACTTTAGCAAATGCCCCTTTATGCCAAATTCTTGAAAGATATGCTAACCAAGAAGAACTGGTACATCCATAGTGACAGAATTGTTGTGGAAGGTAACTGTAGTGTTGTCATTCAACGCATCCTTCCACCCAAGCACAAAGATCCTAGAGTTGTCATGATACCGTGTTCTATAGGTGAGGTTGTTGTAGGCAAAAATCTCATAGATCTGGGAGCTAGTATCAATTTAATGCCGCTCTCCATGTGCTGACGACTTGGAGAGCTGAAAATAATGCCCACATGCATGACCCTCCAGTTAGCTGACCGCTCCATCACAAGGCCATATGGAGTCATTGAAGATGTTTTGGTGAAGGATAAGCACCTTATATTTCCAGCTAATTTTGTTGTCATAAATATGGAAGAGGATGTTGACATTCCTCTCATTCTTGGCTGCCCATTCATGTCTACTGCGAGCTGCGTCGTAGACATGGGAAAGAAAATGCTGCAAATGGGCATAGAAGATCAGAAGATCAGCTTTGATTTGTTCCATGAGGACAAAGATCCACCTAGCCAAAATGTCTGTCTAAAAGTGCATGGGATGGAGGAAAGGAGACCTGAGAAGAAGGTGCTTGAAGTAGGAACCTTGTTGGATCTTGGATAACAGGAAGAGGCGTCAAGCTAATGACGTTAAAAGAGCGCTTACTGGGAGGCAGCCTAGCCTTTCTTTCCCTTCTCTACTTTTTATTGCATTTCATTTGAATTTGTTTTCTTCTACATGTTAGAGCATCTTGCTTGTGATTGTGATTAAATTACCAGCTTGTTTAGTAATGAACAAGGGGTTTTAAGCTTGTGTGAAGAGATAGACAGAAAAAGACTTAGAAAACTTTTTTCAATTGGTTGAATAGTTCAGCTAACCGCACATCAATGTGCTAAGCTCAACATCTTCACTGTAATTGAACCTTAATCAGTGGGCTCAGCGTGGATGATGTGCTAAGCACCACTTCTCCTCTAGAAAATTTCATAGTTGGAGCGTTAAGCACAGGATGCGCTAAGCACCAATCTCTTACTGTTTTTTAATTCTTGGAAGTGCGCTTTATGCACTTGTTGCGCTAAGCCTGAACTACTCTCTGTAAGTTGAAGCTTGATTGCACGCTAAGCCTTACATCTCAGGCTAAACGCATTATGTAGAAAATGTTTTGTGTTGCAGAAAGTGCTAAGCGCAGCCTGCTGCGCTAAGCCTCAGATGTTCACTGGAATTTGAAACTTCAAGTTGGGCTTAGTGCGAGGTTAGGCTAAGCGCTTGGGATTTTAAATTCAAATGTCATGTCAGCACGCTAAGTGCAGCTGTGTGTTAAGCACGCCATACGAATTTCAGTTTTCAAAAACCAAAGGCTAAGGCACTTTGGGTGATACCCAAAGTTATCTCTACCTCTACTACAATGTTTTCTTGCTTCCAAATCATACATTGCATTTGCGTGCCTCATTTCCTTGCACAGACATAATCCAAGTAAGTTCTCTTGCATTCTTCATTTGCATTTTTATTTCTCAAACCATAGGATAGACGATTTTGGGTTTTCTTAGTTGTAGGTTGTTCAGGTTAAGATTTCCAGCTTTAGGGTTAGTCATTTTAGGTAACTTAGAAGCCCATTAGGGGCAATGTGGTTGAAAGGGGTGAAGACCCCTATGTTTCTGTTTGGAAATCGCGATGAACGCGCTAAGCGCGCCTATTGCGCTTAGCATGTTCATCACAACTGTTAATTTTTGAATTTTCTGATGATCGCGCTAAGCGAACCATGTCGCTCTAAGCGCGTTCATCCCTGCTGATAAACAATATGATGAACCCGCTAAGCGCGTCTGTGCGCTAAGTGGGCCTAGTGTTTCAGACACTTAAGATTTTTCAAATTTTTGTTCAGCGCTAAGCCTAACCTGTTAGGCTAAGTGCCAATATGCTTTTGTTACTCAGTCCTTTGAATAAGGCTAAGCGTAGCCTGCTGTGCTAAGCCGTAGTTATGTTTCATGGAGGTTGAGCTAAGCGTGCCTTGCTACGCTAAGCCTAAGGGTCATTTTGGTAAGGCTGAGCTAAGCGCACCATGCTGCGCTAAGCCCAAACCCTTTTCTGTTTTGAAAATTGTAGACTTAGGCTAAGCCCAGCATGCTGCACTAAGCCTAATCTGCAGAAAAATATTTTCTGTGTCTTTAGGCTAAGCGCGAGTCTGCTGCACTTAGCCCATGAGTAAAATTTTATAAGGCGCACTAAGCCCAGCCTACTGCACTAAGTGCCTAGTCAAAATTTAAGTTTTATTTTCTTGTTTTTGTTGAAACTACCCTATGATAATCTTTTGTTGTTTGATCTTATATTTTCAGATGGCTTCCAAGAAGAGAAAGTCTTCTGCTTCTTCCTCTACCCAAGCAAGATATGACAGATCTAGGTTTCATTCTCAAGAAGCTTGGGAGAGGTACACTGATATAATTGTGCCTAGGAAACTGCTTCCAGAGAGGAATGTGGTAGTATATTACACTGAGTTTGATGATTTCAAAGAGGAACTCGAGAGAAGGAAATGGGATGAAGAATTGACTAATTTTGATGAAGGCAGCATTGATGTTGCCATAGTGAAGGAATTTTATGCCAACCTCTATGACCCAGAAGACAATTCACTTAAGCAGGTGAGGGTCAGAGGTCATCTGATCAAATTTGATGAAGATACTTTAAACACTTTTCTGAAGACCCAAGTGATTCTGGAAGAGGGGGAAAATCTTTGTGCTTATTCTAGATTTTCACTCTTGAGGCCTGATCCTCAAGAGTTAGCTGCTAAGCTCTGCATCCCAGGGAAAGGATTTGAGCTTAATGCAGATGGCCTCCCTTTGAAGATTTTAAGGAAGAACATGACCACTTTAGCTCAGACATGGAGCATTCTTTCCTTCTCTAACTTGGTTCCTACCTCCCACACATCTAATGTCACATTAGACAGGGCCAAATTAATCTATGGAATAATTATGAAGATGGACATGAATGTGGGTTACCTCATCTCTCACCAGATCTCTATTACAGCACAGCATGACCCCTCTAGGCTTGGATTTCCAGCCTTAATCACAACTTTGTGTAAAGCTAGAGGAGTCACATCAGATTCTAGATCCCTGGAGAGCCTCAGCCCTGTCATTAACTTCGCGTACATTAAGAAGAACTATTGGAATCTAGATGATCCAACAGTAGCATTCAGAGGGCCTAAGAAGACCAGGGGCAAGAGATCAGAGGCCCCTACTACTTTAGTAGCACTAGAGATAGTCGCACCTTCTTCATCCACTCCTCCAGTACCTTTTTCTTCTACTTCATCTACTCAGATACCACTTCCAACTCCTTCATCTTTTGGACCCTCAGATTTTTTGTTTACTCCAGAGATGCTTCATTCTATGCTCTAGAGCTTACACAGGGGGCAGGCCATTATCGCGCAAAGCCTTCAGAGCTTGGGCTTGCCTTCTATCATGAGCATGGATGAGTTTGAGACTCAGGTGGCTTGGCTAGGAGTCCAACCTTCTCCTTCTAGAGGGGGTGGGACCTCCGCAACCTAAGAGCCTGAGGCTGCAGAGGAGCAGATACCAGTAGAGGAGGATGAGCCTACTCCTCCAGGGCCCTTTGAATTTGTTTCTGACTCAGTGGTGGCTCAGGAGGAAGTACCATCACCAGAGCCTATTCTTGAGCCATCTCCTGCACCTATTCCTGAGGACACCATACTAGTTGAGGATACCCAACCATCTGCACCAGCATTGGAGCATGAGCAGCCTACTTCACAGGATTCATCAGCCGCTCCAGTACTGGATCTAAATGATGATCAGCCACAAGAGGATCAGGACATTTAAATTCTGTTTTGTTTTTAATTTTGCAAATTATGAACACTTTAGTTTATCAGTATTTAGTTTTCTTTTGAGTTTGATTTATGTTTCAGTTGTTTTAATTTCAGTCATCTAGTTTGCTTGTACAAAAAACTTGTTTGAACAGTGAAATGATTGAATCATGCTTCAATGGCTTGTTTGTTATGAAATGAGTGTTTCTGAATGAATTGATTGAGCAAATGTATGAATTGAATGGATTGGAATGATTAGGTGTTTGTTTTGATCAAGATTGCAATCATTAAAAGAGAATAAGCATGGGATTGGAAGTATGACTGAAAATGTTAGTCGGTTTGCCAGATTGATTGTGAAGGAATGCATTGACCGTATCCCGGTGAGAGTGTGATCCTTAAATTTTGAGAGAAATGACTATCACTTAATACTGATTTTTGCATGAATCTCTGAAGTATGGACTGAATGCATGAAATTGAGGATGATGAAGGCCATGTTTGATTGTGATAGCCACTTAGCTAAAAAGCTGACCATGTGCTTGAATGATTTATCCCTTGCACCCTATTTGAGATGAATGAATTATTGATTGATTGAACCTTGAGCTTATACAGTGTTATTTCCTACTACTTTGTCTTAGGTTGTAGGAGAGCATCATCCACAAGAAGCTTGGTTCAAATCAAATTTGTCCCAAATTTGGGGGAGTAATTATCAAGGTAGATTTGTTCCAAATTTGGGGGAGATACTGGGTAAGAATTGAAATGGTCAAAGTAAACAGCATAAACACACTGATTTATGTACATACACATAATGTTTATGTATATTTGTGTTAAAAAAATTGTAAATATGGACCAATCTAATAAGTGTATATGTTGTAATTCCATGAATGAAAGCTGAGTGCCTAAATCAAGGCAAGTATAGGGTAGGAATGAAAAAAAAATTAAAGGTTTATCTATGGATGAATGCTCTCCTAGAACCTAACCTTTTGAATCCTAGAAAAACCATGATTTGTTGGCAGCCTAACCTCATTACAAGCCTAGAAAGTCCTTCGGATTCATTTTGTGTGTTTATTTTTGTATGGTATGAGATGAAATGCAAAGGTTAGGACTTGTGTTAGTTGTTTATAATGGAATGAGCCTAAACACTTGAGCTTGAGTGAAACAATGACTATGAGGCTTTGGTTGATGATCCTTCCTTGATATCTGTCATTCTCACTAGCTTATTTCAGTTGTGACTCTAATGTGCATGTTCCTATCTTTGAAAAGCTGCATGTTTGTGAAAAGCAATTGATTGAAGCATTCCATGATATTCAGTTCATATGGTTTAATTTTTCTGTGAAGCAAACACCATTTTTGAGTAGCCACTGAAATTTGTCATTTGAGGACAAGTGAATTGTTCTTTCTTTGCTCGAGGACAAGCAAAATTGTAAATTTGGGGGAGTTTGTTAGTTGTCTTATACGACTAACTTTTGTATAGCAAACATCTTCCAAAACTTGTATAGTTCTCCAATTTATGGTTATTTTGTAGTAATTTGTAAATAAATCTTGTTTTATTGTTATAGCTATCTCTAGAATACTTTCCATTGAAATTAATGATAAAATCTATACAAATTTCAGGTTAAAAGAGGCTAAGTAATGAAGTGGTAAAAGAGGCAATTGGGCTAAGCTCACCATTTTTGCGCTAAGCGCGCATCCCATGCTAAGCACAGCTTCAGCGCGCTTAGCACGATAAAGAATCTAGCATAGCACCAATATCAAGGTCACGCGCTAAGTGCGAGATCAATGCGTTAAGCGCAGCAGCTGTCTTCAGCCAGGCTCAATGCATGACTAACGCTAAGCTCAAATCCACTTACTCGCGCTAAGCGCGAGGGTGCCGCTAAGCGCAATGTCATGGGTTCAAAGCCTATTTAAAGTTGTTTTGTGCATAATTAGGGTAACAATCCAGAGAATCACCATCACACATAGAAGTCAGAGCACACCACAGTGCCAATTTCGAGAAAACAGCTCTGGAGGCAGCAAGAGGAGCAGCTTTTGCAGAGAGACCTAGGTTTTGTAATTAGAGAGAGATTAGTGAGTTGCAGAGTGATTGTGAGAGGCTGAGAAGAGGAGGAGGGATCCCCCTTCTTGTGTAAGGAACAATTATTCTCTACTTTTAATCTCAATTGTGTTAGGGTTTTTCTGTATGGCTGGCTAAACACTCTTGTTGGGAATTTCTAAGAAACAACTGATGTAATTACTTTAATATCTAATTCATTGTGTTTTCTATGTTCAATGCTTCTTTCAATGCTTAATTTCCACATGCTCTTGGTCTGATCACCCATTTGTATATTCAGTTAGGTGACTTTAGCATTAGGAAATGTATTGTTGCCTTAGAACATGATAGAAGCAGGATTGATACTTAGTCATAAATGAGGGATCTGTGGATTAAGTTTTAGCTTTCTTAATATGTTGTGATGATAATGGTGTTTAATCTAAGACTAGTCCAACAAGAGGGATCTGAGGATGAAGCTTGGGTTAAATTAGTCTAAACTTACGTAAGCTGTTTAAGCTGAGCCTAGTCTTAAATGAGGGATTTGCGGACGAAGCTTAGTTTAAACTAGTATAAACCTACAAGGGCTGCTTAAGTAAAGCCTAGTCCAACAAGAGGGATCTAAGGACAAAGCTTGAGTTAACCTCGCCTAATGAGGGATCAAGGTTTAGTACTTTAGGCTACAACATAGAACACAAAAGCACGATTGATTAGAGAAATATCCTTATATGCATCAGCTTGTTTGTTAAAAAGACCCAACACTTTTACCTACTACTGTCAATCTTACTTGCATTTTTATTGTTTTTAGCCTAGACTTAGTTTAATTCTGTTCTAAACCATCAATTATCAATGTTTCTTTCAACAATGCCTTATTTCTGAATTTAACCTTGTCTAATACTAGTTCCTTGAGTTCGATACTCAGATTCATCCGTTTTAATTTTAAATACTTGACGATCCGGTGCGCTTTCTGGAGTTTCATTTCCCTTGAATATAATTGTTGAGAATTGGAGAAAAAGGAACCATATGGGAAAATGAACAGAGAGCTAGAAGTCTGATCCTTCTTTTGAAGACTTAGTTAGAAGCTATACAGTCGGGGAAAGATAGTAGTTTCAATGTGGGATAGGATGGAGTCCTGAGACTTCAAGATAGGATCTGTGTCCCTAATGTGCTCGAGCTTAGGAAGATGATCTTAGAGGAAGGACATAGGAGCAACTGGAGCATCCACCCTGGTGCTACCAAGATGTATCAGGATCTGAAGACAATGTTTTGGTGGCCCAACATGAAGAGAGGTTAGTGAGTTTGTGTAAGCATATTTAGTCTGCCAGAAGGCTAAGATAGAACATCAAACACCTTCTGGTAAGTTACAACCCTTAGAGATACCCTAGTGGAAATGGGACAGTATTTTCATGGATTATGTTGTAGGACTACCTAGGAACCCCAGAGGTTTAGATTCTATCTAGGTTATTGTTAACAAACTAACCAAGTTTGCTCACTTTATTCCCATTAATATCAGATTTTCCTTGGACAAGTTGACCTCCCTGTATATTAATGAGATTGTCAAATTACATGATGTGCCATCTAGCATAGTGTTTGACAGAGATCCTAGGTTTACCTCTAAATTTTTGGAGAGTCTGAACAAAGTGTTGGGAACCAAGCTTAGGCTAAGTTTAGCCTACCACCCTCATACTGATGGCCAAACTAAACAAACCATTCAATCGTTGGAGGACCTTTTGAGGGCGTGTGTCTTAGAACAAAAGGGGAGTTGGGAGAGTTTTCTATCGTTGATAGGGTTCACCTATAACAATAGTTTTGATTCTACCATTAGCATGACTCCCTACAAAACTTTGTATGGTAGAAGGTGTAAGACACCCTTGTGCTAGCTGGAAGCCGGAGAGAACCTCACCTTAGGACCTGAAGTGGTACAACAAACCACTGGCAAGGTCAAGTTAATCCAAGAGAGGATGAGGACTGCTCAAAGTTGGCAGAAGAGCTATCAAGACAAAAGGTGAAAAGATCTATAATTCGAGGTTGGTGATCATGTATTCTTGAGAGTCACTCCATGGACTGGGGTTGGTCGAGCATTGAAATCCCGAAAACTCCCACCTCATTTTATCAGTCCTTTCCAAATTCTCATAGATTAGCTCTTTAGTGTGGTGGCATTTACGTTGATCAATGATCAGGCCACGTAACTGACTTTTCCATTTAGACTTTAGTCTTTAGTAATGTTTTTAGTCACTTGCTTTACTTTGCATAATAATTGATAATTGATTCTGTGACAATACTACTTTGCATAGCTATAGAAATTTACATTGCACATTGCTCACATAAAATGATAAAATTGAGACATTATGTTGTGCACCATTTTATCATTATGAGACGTTGTCGTGGTATTTGTCATTGGGATAGTTTTGTTGCGGTAGTGCTGGTTCAATATTCATTATCTATTCATTTGGGAGGCATTACTCATTAAATGCTTTTTCACTTGATAGTATATGGTCTAAAGTAGGCTCTAATTTGTAGCCATAGATGTGTACTCTTCATTAAGTATTCCTTAAATAGACCTTTAATGCTCTGTTGACGGCTATTTCATATATTTCAAAATGTCAAAACTCGAAGCAGTTTTGAAATTTTATTGAAGTGAATGTTTATGCTGGGATTATTATTTGGCATGATTGTTCTGAGTTTGTTGGTAATTACACAACCATGATCCCATTATTTTTGCTTACACTGTTGTAGGCTCTCGCATTAATCCCATGCACTCAGTATGTGCTGCAACCATCACTGCCTCTCATAACTATAACTTGATGGATTATATATGAAGAATTTGTTGGACATACTATTGATGAATCCATACTTAGTGCTTTATTGCATGCCCTTTTGTGTGCATCTGTGTGATAACCAAGTGTACATCAAGTCAACGTGCAAGGTGTATATTGATGGTCAATTTTTTGCTTTCAATTTAGGGTTTCTCCGTGCCAAATGAAAATGGGCATGCTTGTTACTAGCGTGGGTAACAAGGTATGGGAAGTATTTTATCTCCTATATATCCAATTTCTGATCCTTAAAAGTTTCCTCCCCTAAGTTGATCAGTTCGGAGAAATAGAAAGTTTGGATTTGAATTTATAAAAAAACAAGATTAAAAAAAGAAATTCAATTCCATCTCTATCAAGTTTTATTGGATAATAATTTTTTTTTACCAAAACCATCCCACATTTTTTAAAAATAATATTTATTTGTATACTCTAAATAAATCATAAATTAAATTATCTATTATATTTTAGTTCAATCAATATATATATTTTAATAAAAAATAAATAACAAAACATATATAAGGAATAAATTATATTTTTAAATTAAATGTATATTTTTTAATTTTGTTATAATTAGTATTATAATTATAATATTATTTATTTAAGTATTAAAATAATTGTTTTATATTTTAATAATTATAAAAATAAAATATAAAACAATTACATAATTATATAATTAACAATGAGAGATAATAATATTTTCCTGAATTATTAATATAATAATATAATTATAAAAAAATATATGTAACAATACATGTAAGGAGCTTGAAGGTGGGGTAAGAAGTGAGATACTTAATATCGTCTTCCTTTTTTTAAGTCAGGAAAAATCTGAACCCGTTTCCAATCCGGATCAAATTTAGAATGAGTAACCAGAGTTCAATTTTTATTTTCATGCCAACTGGGAAGAAAGAAATTTGTAAAATATTTTTTTTATTCTATTTTGATTTTTAATGTAACAAGATTTTTTTGTTAAGCTTAGTGGTTAGTTCCAACAATATTTGGTTTGTTGAGATTCTTTTTTTTTTTTGCATATTCCACTTGCACATTGGAAGTATCTTTGTTAGTTTTGGTTGCTAGAATTCAAGGTGCCGTAGTTTTTTTTTTGTAACGTTGCACGTAACAAGATTGTTGGGTTGTGTCTATATATATCTCTCTCCTCCTTTAGCCAAAAAGACAGAAGCAGAAAAAACAATTTGTCTTTTTTCTCTAAATTTCTTTTCTTCCTTTTCTTATAAAAAAATATTTTTTGAGAGGAGAGCATTGGTGTTTAGAAGGTTTGGGGATCCTTTCGCTGCTCACGATCGGAACCAATGGGTTGTCGTATCTTGGAAAAAGTGCACAGTCAAATTTTCCTATCAGTGTAGTGGGGGTATTTTCTCTCTAAGAATAGTGTTTGCGCGCTTCAACCCAGACTATTTAAAACTTCTCCCTTAAAATTATTTTCCTTTGTGCTTATTGTATATTATATAGCATTGTTAATTCATGTTTTGTTATATTCTAAAGTTACTTTTCTACTGTTATTTTGTTATTTAGTTTAAGACTTTGCATCTTCTTCTCATTTATTCCTTTTATTTTATTTTATTTCTAAAAGTCTTAGAGAGAAAATTCATTTTCTTCTTGCATAGTCTTTTCTGCAGTAGCATTCTATTTTATCAAAATGTCCGTCATGGATATGATTAAGTCCCTTTCTAGTAAGGCTGAAAAATTTAGGGGTGAAATTTTTTTTGTTGGCAACAACAAATGAAATTCTGACTTACTGAATTGGATTTATACTGTGATTTCTAAAAGAGAAATAAAAACTTCAACTTCCTCTACTGATATAGTTCAAACTAATGCTACCAAATCTTCTACCACTAAGCATGATGTTTTTGATAAAGATATTTTATGTCATTGATGCATTTTAAGTGCTTTGGCTGATAACATATATAAGATTTTTTGCCATACTAAAAATTATGTTGAGTTATGGGAAGCACTTGAATTGAAATATGGATCTGCTGAAAAAGGTTTAAGTTAATACTTAAGTTGAAAT
Organism: Glycine max; assembly: GCF_000004515.6. Taxonomy (NCBI): domain Eukaryota; kingdom Viridiplantae; phylum Streptophyta; class Magnoliopsida; order Fabales; family Fabaceae; genus Glycine; species Glycine max. Next base: position 23,772,129 of record NC_016091.4, on the reverse strand, counting down.
ATGGATCAGCTGAAAAAGGTTTAAGTTAATACTCTTGTCAAAAAAATATTGAGTTTCAAATAATTGAGGGAAAATCTATTTCAGATCAGATCCATGAATTTGAAAACATTGTTTATGACAGAAATCAAAAGGAATTGTTTTTCCTGACATTATGCTTGTGGAAAATCTATTTCAGATCAGTTTGTTACCCTCACACCCCGTTCATACTTTCACCCTACAGAAACACCCCTTAAGTTTTGAAAGTTTGTTACCCTCGCATCCCCTACGCCGTGACAGTTGAATCCGTTAAAAAAAGGCTCACATGTGTTTCATGTGCAATTTTAATGTAATATGTGGATACTTACGTCCTCGTCTTCCTTATAGCAACTATTATCAATTAGAGGCCATGAAAATCCATTGAGCAATCAAAATTGAAGGTTTCAGAACCCCCATTTACAACTTCTACAGCCTAGGACTAGTGGTGGTGTGGGTTTGCCTTGTCCTGATTCAGTTGCAAGGTGTTTAATTTCTATAAGGTGTGCAACCCTACATATTCTTTATTTATTTTTTGTTTTTTATGCTATTTTTATCTCCTTTTAGTGCATTTTTTATGAGTTTATTTTGATGTGTGGATGAGTTTTTTTATATTCTTTTTGCATGTAGGGTGTTTGACAAAATGTCTCAGTCAAGGACTACTTCTTCTGGCAATGGTAGTGGTAGTGCGAGTGTAGTGCGAGTGACACATCAAATAAAGTATTGTAAGGTTTGTGGAATACCAATGGAAATCAAATGTAGCGGGATCGTTGCAAACCCAAACTGACTATTCTATACGTGTAGTGATGTAGCTCCATGTGGAGCTTGTAGGCCTTGGATCTTCTTCATCAATGGAGTCCTTTGCTTCTTGAAGTTTGATGGCAGCGGAATGGAGAAGGAGAAAGATGATTGGAGATGCCACTTCAAGGAAAAGATGAGTCTAGAAGAAGCTCACCACCATAGAAAGCCATGGATAAGAGCTTGAAGGTAGGAGAAGATGAATGGAAGGAGAGGGAGAGAAGGAGCATGAAATTTTGTGCCTCAAAAGAGGTCTTAAATTTGAAGTTTAATTCTCGAATGATCAAATTTGAAAAAATGCACACACATGGCGTCTATTTATAGCCTAAGTATCACACAAAATTGGAGGGAAATTTGAATTTCTATTCAAATTTTACTTGAATTTGTGGAGCCAAAATTTCACTAATTATGATTAGTGAATTTTAGCTATTGTTTAGCCCACTAATCCAAGATAAAGTCTAAGATTTTCCACTAAGTGTGTTTAGGTGTTATGAGGCATGTAAAGCATGAAGGACATGCACAAAGTGTGACTATATGATGTGGCAATGGGGTGTAGCAAGCAAATATTCACCTCCCCCTCTAAAATTTAATTGGATTGGGCTTTTCCCAATTCAATTAAATTTATTTTCCAACACACACATCAAATATTCACTCAATGCATGTGAAATTACAAAACTACCCCTAATACAAAAACTAGTCTAGATGCCCTAAAATACAAGGGCCGAAAAATCCTACATTTCTAGGGTACCCTACCTACATTATGAGGCCCTAAATATAAGGCCCAAAAATAATGAAACCTTAATCTAATATGTACAAAGATAAGTGGGCTCATACTTAGCCCATGGGCTCGAAATCTACCCTAAGGCTCATGAGAACCCTAGGGCCTTCTCTTGCATTTCTGGCCCAATCTTCTTGGAGTCTTCTATCCAATGCCCTTGGGGGGTAGGATTGCATCATGTAGGAACATGAGTTGTGATAAGTTTGCATGGGTGAAGAAACATGGTGATGATGAGTATTATATGTTGAAGGCAGAGATAAACGACATGAAGCAAGAATTTGCGATAATGAAGGCAAAGTTGACTGTTTTAGAAAAAAAAACATTTATTGTGTTAATTGTGATTGTTGTTATTTTAGGTGCAATTAATATATTTAAGTAACTAGGCTAGATAGTTGTTTATTTAAGTTGTGGTACTGGTTACGCATTACTATGATTGATTATGTGTGGTTTATCTTGATGTCAGGTGAGATACTAATGTTAAATTATTAGAGTAGTGTAGGATTATGGTGTATTTGTGATTGGAAAATCATGTTAATGTTAACTATCTTATTTGAAAGTGAGTTGTTCATCTTTATCTTATATTTTTATTGCACTACTTATGTAGAACTTAAGTCACCTGGAAGCATAAAATATTGGAATGTAATGTTGGAATATGAAGTTGATCATTGATAACATAAAATAGTAATTTGCAAATAATATAGAATTCATACATCAAATTGGCCTAGTCATGTTTACGTTCAATAAAATAGTATTCCTAAAAAACTAAAAACAAAGCCTTGTATAGTATATAGCATCATTAGGCTTGTTTTTCATAAAACAGCTCCTAAATTACGTAAAATATGAAGTTGTTTGGCAAAACACAGGCCTATACTCAAATGAGTTTGTTTGGAAAAAAACGCATCACAATATGTCAATTACATATCCTAATTCCTAATTCTTCTTTTGGCTTGTATTTTTTGTCTCTTCTTCTTTGCACCTTCCAGCTGTGTTGGCATTTCCATCTTGATTGGAAGATTGGCCTACAACCTTGAAATTGGTGTGTGATTCTTAATAGTGAAATAACAAGATATGTGACAAATAGTTTGTTGAGAATTTTATCTTGAAAATATATTAGTTTAGGGAATACCTTAAAAGTGATTCTAGATTGTTGGGTTTGAGAAACTTTAGATTGGTTTGTGTTGGAGTTTTGGAGCTGCATAGATCCAACTTCTGTTATGCTACTTGGTTCAGTGCTCTTAGCATGGACAAGTGTAGCTACTCCTGCGCTACTTGGTTCAGTGTTTTGAGCATGGGCAGGTGCAACTAGATGTGTTTGGGCAACATTAGCATTTCCATTTTGGACATTATTAGCAACATCAAAATTTATTTTCTACAAAACCAATCAGAAAACATGTCATTAGTAAGACATTTATAATAATAATCACTAAAATTATTTAAGGTAATAATCTCTATAACCTGGTTTTTTTTTTTTTGCCTATAGGAGCCCTTTTGCAAGTCCTGCTATTATGAACAAATACTTTGCAAGTAGAACACTGAACAATGCTTGATCTCCTAGCTTGTTGGGTTCTTGACGGTTCCTCAACATTACTCTTTCTTCGAGACTTCCTTGGCCTATCGAGCATCCTTTTCAGAGGAATGAAAAATAAAAACATCGGAACAATAAAGTCTGAAATTGTCCTTAATTAAAATCAAATGGTACCAATGAAATGACCAACCACAATAAATGAGCAAGCTGAAACAAAAACATGCTGGAACACATGGTCCAAAACAATGAGCAATATTTAAATAACAACAGTCCAAAAGAGTAAATTTTAATAACATATACTTGATAGATCACAATAGTCCAGAAAAGAGAACTCAGTAGGCCATATATTTTTTATGAATTGCTTGAGTGAAAAAGCACTCAGCAGGCCATATATTTATATTGACTTAAGAGACAATAGTAATAAAGAGGGGGAAATATAATTCTCTAATTGATGCATAAATTTGAACAATCATGTATGATCATGTAAAATCAAGCTTTAATGGTTAAGTTCTAGCAACATGCAGAGTTGTGTCTAAGTTTTTAGGGGCCTAAGGCTATTTTTTTATAAAAATTTAAACTAATATTAATTATCAATCTATAGTGCATATGTGTGCATGTGGGCGCATGTGCATATGTGTACATGCGTGCGTGTGTGTTTGTAGAAATTTATAGTTCTACACCTTTTACTTTCTCAAAAGCTATGAAATTTAAGAAGTAAACTACTCAAAAGCTATAAATCAACAACTCACCTATGCCTCACATTGGGAAACACCTCAACCACTATTTCATGAAGTCCTTGCCAACAACAAAAAACAATAAAGTAACCATTACAAAATTAAATGAAGTAAATAACAATTAAAAGTGAACATCACCAAACCAACTATTTGCATATTAGACATAATGGTAAGGGACTCATCCTTCCACTCAGACATGGATTCCAATGTTTCTTTTAGTAATGTCAAAAAATACCTCTAAGTGTCTTTATTCTCGATCTCAACCATGGCAACTGCAATAGGGAACATCCCCTGTTTGCATCTAGTGAAACAACAAAAAGTAAGATACCTCCAAAAGGACCTTTTAAGTGGCATCCATCAATACCAAACCATGGCCTACACCCTCTTACAAAGCCCTTTTTCATTGCATCCATGCAGACAAAAATCCTCTTAAATTGGGGGTTCTTACACACCCTAGGCTCCATACATAGTTTGACTATACTACCTTTATTGCTATGTCTAACAACAACTGCCACTGGTGGCAAATCATTGTATGATACAACATGTATACCATTATTTGTTTCAAGATCCCTTCTCTTAGCTCGATACAATTGCATATCATTTGAAGGGACAATTCCATATTTTTCAAGTAAGACTTGCCTCATTTGGGGGGTATGTGATAGCCTTTACCCAATATGCATATAAATGAAAAAAAAAACATATAAAATGTGGAATCTAATTCAATCTACTTTATTCAATAAAATTGTAAGTAAATCCACGTGGATAAAAGGTCCACATTTGTTTCACTGTTACCAAATAAAACTTATTAGAAATATTTCCGGCTCACAACAAGGTCGTTCAAGTTTACAAAAGAACTCAAGTTAAGCAGTAGAATAAAATAAAGTAAAATAACATGTTCGAAATATCATGCAATTAAAACAGAAACTCATGCCCCAATGTCACATCCTATCAGAGCATTGGGTCTTAGTGTCCTCCAGCACAAGGTTCCTTAAAGCAATCTACCTAGCCATCTGCTCCTATGAACCCAAGGTTCAAGATCATCACAAGATTCAAATACAAACAATGCACGGGGAGTGAGTCATCACATTCCTCAACGAATAAAGATATATGAAAGCATGCAAGTATGATATAAATATAACAATAATACAGGTATAACAAGGCTTAACTTTGGCACAATTCGCATCATTTCAACACTTATCACGTAGCATCACTTATCCTAGAATAATCACAAATCACATTACATGCCTTCATGATTAATCACATATTCAAGACAACACATTTCAAATACAATACTGCATCTCACACTTACACAATTCATTACACCATCACATAACTGTTCGAACCCGGCAAGTGCACTAGATCGAGCAAGTAGTATAAAACGGTAAGAACTGAGTATCGAACTCTCGGGGAACTTGTGTTACTTGGTAAAGTTATATTCAGTGAATAGGTGTCTAGTATGAAAAGAGATGTGTCAACTATGCACAGGAATGTAAACTAACTATTAAAAGGAAAATCACGTGAGTAATGATGTGTAAAGACAGTAAACAACACGTTGGTCTTCCTATTAGGTGTCTGATGTTAAAAGGATATTCTCTTCCTAACAATGTTCCTATGTTCTATGTTGTCTCCTGGACTACTAAACCCCGATGTCTCGCGCATGTTTAACCTAATCCTAATCAAGCGTCGTCCTTAGATGTCTCTTGTTGGACTAAACTTAACCAGAACCGCGTTAAGACATAACATACCAAAAACTAAGTTATCGTACCCCGATGTCTCATGAAAATAGGATAAGATTGCCCCATCCTATCAAGTTCTAAGAATCAGACCAATTTTCACTGTTGAATGATCCTAACAAAGCATGCATCTACGTGATCAAGGCAAAAGCACACTGAAATGACGTACTGATAGCACAGAGAACACATAAAACATCATTAAATAGATATACAAGTATTTACATCAAGTACCTACAAGGAAGAACCAACAGAGGATTTAGCTCTCCATATCTAGGAAGCTTCCTTTACAACAAAGAGAAGAAAGAAATGAAGGATTGAAGAAATACAAGTAGTGGGGATGTCTCCTCCACCTCTAGATCCTCACAATCACTCATAGACTCATCTCATGCTCTCAAGATGGCTTCCTCTTCTCGCTCAATTCTCTGCCAGTCTTCTCACAGCAAAAGCTCTTAAAACTCTCTAGAACTTGGATCTTTCTCTCTCTAGAAATCTTTAAACATGCAAAATCTTCAAGAATTGTCCAAACTCCCTCTCCATTTTTTATTTCAGGCTTAAATAGGTGGCCTTGTTGGTGCTTGCACGCTTAGCGCAACTTTGGCTCGCTTAACGCGCATTAGTGAATTTCGACTTAGCATGTGTCTTTTCGCTCAGCGGATGGACTCAAGCGGTGCACTTAGCAGAATTAGCCCTCGTTCAATGAATATGCACAACTCATCCTTCTTCCAGATTCTTCCTTGCGCTCAGCCAAAGGAGTGTTGCGCTCAGCGGATGGCTCGCTAAGCCAGAAGATTGACTCAGCGAGAGGATGCAAATCAGCACTTCACAAACTTGCCTAATTAACCTAAAATTGAGAGGAAATGATTATTAAACACACAAAATGGGAGTACTAAGTATTTATTACCTATCTTTAACAAAAATTAATTACAACAATACAAAATAACCATAAATTGGAGGAGTTTGATACAATTTACACAGGTTTTATAAACAAAAGTTAGTCGTATTCATCGACTAACAACAACAAGTCACAATGATCATTATACAAGTTTTATGTAATAGATATACTAAGACTCAATCGTATATGCAATGTGGTACCATATTAGTGAAAAACCTCGTTGGGCACCTAGGAGTACATGACAAGACAAACCACAAATTGGTAATCAAGTCACTCTCACTAGGTAAAATCATAGGGTGATCAGTCATGTTGTTTTGCAAGAATGCTCCAACCATGTGGGATCAGTACATGCTTAAAGGAGCACTCAAACCAGGTGTATTTACCCCCAAGGCCTAGACTCTGAAGAGTTCATCAAGGCCTCTCGCTCTTGATTCAGGTTCAACCCAGAAAACATTTTAACATGTAGACTCTATCTATAAACTATACAAAACACACGACTCCTCAATTGTTCTCAAAATAATTTTAACTCGTCGCGTCTCAAAGTGATTCATCTCATCGAGTTCCCATAGTGGATCTCATGACAATACTCGTCATGCATTAACTCATCTCCCTTAAAGGGTCTTACAGTCATGTGATTTTACAATTCATAACTCACAACTCAATGCACACAATATCTCAATACATGTGTGATCTCACAATTTAACACATACTCAACTTGTCACTTACACATGGTTCATCACACTTTCATAATCCCAAGACATCACGTTATCTTGCCTCATGTATCATATACATATCACACAGTAATAATATTAATATGTTATGTTCAATAGACTAATCATCTCATTAAAATAGGCATTTAAAATCATATATGTGTTACTGGAGTTTGAACTATACAATATAGACAACTATTCAATTGTTTTCAAAATTATTTTAACTTATCGTGCCTCAAAGTAATTCAACTCGTCAGGTTCCCACAGTGGATCCCATCACAATACTTGTCACACTTAAAGGGTCTTATAGTTGTGTAATTGTATAGTTCATAGCTCACAACTCAAAGCATACAAAATCTCATTACACATCTTACAGTTCAACACATACTCAGTTTATCACATACACTCAATCTCAGTCACAATGTTATAATCCTAACGCAACATATTATCACACCTCATGAATCATATAAACATCACACCTTATTAATATTTACATGGCACAAAACATGTATATATTAAATTGAACTATATTATTTTCAATTAAAAAGAGTTAATAAATAATCAAACTAAAAATGCATTGAAAGTATTTATCATTGAATCTTAATATATTAATTTTCTTCAATTTAATTTTATTATTAAAACTATTAATTCGTAATCTATTTTAACAATTCATATACATATATATGTGTTACAATCATCAACACATAATAAGCTTATGAGACCAAAATATGACAAAGAACGTTTCTAACAATCTAATTCTCACGCTAATCTAGTAAATCTTGTTCATAAATCAAACGAATTATACAAAAATGTTTCTCACAACATGGGGAGTAAAACCCCTAAAACAATTTCACATACTCATATCAAAATTAAAGGAATCAAAATCATAGGTTCAAAATAGAAAAACACCAAGAGCACTCAATTTTATCAACCAATTTGCATCAGGGCATCAATTGGCCTGTCAAACATAAGAATCTCATGATTATAATAGTAAAGGAAGAATTACAATATAGTAAAAATCCAAAAATAAACCCCAATTTGATCCTTTAAGGATCCATATACATGTTCATTTTAACCACAATTGTGATAAGCTCATCCCTTACCTCTAAGCAGGCTCACTGTGTAGTTTGGCAATGATAGCGGCGTCTCTAGCGATTCCCTAAGATTCCTCAAGCTTTCCCTCTGGTTGCTCTGCTAGGGTTTCCAAGCATTAGAGAGAAGGTGAAGGGATTATAATCTCAATTTCACTATCTTTGTGCGAGAGGAATTTCTCTCTCTACAGACATTATTTTGCAAATCCCAACAATAGGAATGTGCAAAAATGAGTTTTGAAGGTGGTGTCCAAATTTCAGGATGATTCAATGGTTAACAAGTCTAGGATCATAGTTTTATTGGGATAGATTTGCGTGTATGCGGTAAAAAGAGAGAGTTTTTGGAGATGAAGAAGGGAGAACAATTTTGAAAGAGAGCTCTATTTTACTCCCTATTGAAATAAATAAACAAAACATCCTTTTTATTTTCTAAAAACATATTTATTTTATTTACCTTAAAACCATTATTTTAATTAATAAAACTATGTATCCTTATTTATTTTACAAAAAATAGGGTGTTACTGGGTAGCTAATATGCAGATCAACAACCAACAAATTTATAAGCTTCTAAGCAATCAAAGTTGAGTTTGCATTAGAGTTTTTTGTTGTTTTAATGCATGTGTGCTTACGTTCATAAGACTATATCTAATAAGTTTCTTTGTCTACAACTAGAGATGCATGGATCCTCCATATGCAGTCATCATCCTTACACTCAATAGTCACCCTACATTTTTCATTTTTAACCCACCATCCAAATCCTTCTTGTATTCCAAATCCCTTCAGCACTTCCCTAAAATGTGTTACATTTAAAAACAAATGCCCAATCTCAAAACAGATCTTGCCATCATTGTCCAACTCAAATTGTTTTCCATGCAATCTGTTCTCCTCATAAATTTCTTCCATGTCTGAATTTGAATGCACAACTGCAACTCCAATGACATCCACTGATTCATCAAAATCACTTAAGGCATCCCCATTTGTTGATTCTGCATGCTCATCAAAGGGACTATACTCATTGTCAGATGAAGATCCTTCACTGAACCCCTCATAAGCCACATCTTTATCACTTACACACGCTTCATCAATCTGCATTGGGCAATTTTCATTACTACCCACATCATCCTCAACTATAGGAACATGTTCATTTATACCCTCATTGATAGTTTCATTGACAACAGGTGCAACCAGTCGAGGTTCATGCCAAAACTCATCTTTGTTTCTTATCACATATAAATGAATATAACGACAATTTTCATTCTTAGCAAACATTGACACCACATCCTTATCTTCATTTAAAAGTTGATAGTCACCATTATGACATCAAAACCACATGATAAAAGGATGACAAGGAGGAAAACCTAAATCTTTTGCAAAAGAGTTGATGTCGTCTATCACATAGTAAACACCAAACTTGTCAGGAGCCACATTGCGGATTTCACATGGTTCACCTTTCACTCCCACAAAATGAACCAAGACATCAACATTGCCTAGATCTACACCCAAATCCATTGTGTTTCGTGCATGCCAACAACAACAAAATAAAACAAAACTCAACATTAGGGAAACCAAACAATGGTCCCAACACAAACAACAGTTGTCAATGGTCTCAACACAAAAAACAATTGAAATAGTATAATCAAATCAACCTAATAAAATAGGAGTCTTGGGTTTCTACCAGAAATTGTATCTTAGCAAGATGTGCTCAAACCATTGAAAAAGCTCGAACTAGGAAGATCAGGGAACACAAATTTGAACAAGTGCAAAAGCTCAAACCAGTGCAAACATGGGTTGGATGCGTGTGCACTTTCAAACCACTACAACCTCTCGTGCAAAACCTCCAACAACTGCAACACCTTCCATCGATTGATTTTCAAACCAGAAGCAAGAGATTTGGAACGTTTGGGAACCTTAACTGGGATCACATTTCAGACAGATTGGGAATGATTGAGAGTGCTTTAGTATGTTTGGGGGTGATTATGATCATTTTTGGTTGGCAACATTTTGAAACTGGGAGAGATTTGGAGAGATTCAAAAATCGCTAGCCCTAGGGCAAGTTCGATGTGTTTTCGAGTTAGGAGAGAGGGTTCTATGACTGCACAAGAGTGATACGGGTTAAGACATTTCACAAAAAAATTAACACCATTAGTAACGGTACTGTCCAGGGGAGGCAAAAAAAATGGAATTTTAGGGAGGGGGTGCGAGTGTAATAAAAGTTAACCTGAAGGGAGATGAATGTAATTTGCTCTAGTTTAAATATTACACTACCTGTATTAATTTTAGGCTTAAATGTAATTATAGTCTCCCTATTTTGTTTGATCCACAATTTTTCCCCTCAATTTTAAAATTGAGACATTTGGTCTTCTTATTTAAAAAAAATTCTATTTTTTTAGCCATTTCATTTTAAAATATAGACATTTAGTCCTCCTATTTTAGAAAATGTATAATTTTGATCAAATTCTCAATTTTGTCTACACTTTATTTCTTTTATTTTTGTCCAATTGAACCTTAAACCTACTATATTAATTTAAGATATCATAAAAAAATGATTTAATTAATTATAAAGTAAAAATAAAAGAAATAAAAAAATAGGCAAAATTAAATATTAAACCAAAAATTATGGATTTTCTAGAACTATTATATTTTGAAATAAGGTGACCAAAATGACAGATTTTTTAAAATAAGAGGATTAATATCTCAATTTTAAAATATAGAACCAAAATTATATTTAAGCCTTAATATTATTGTAGTTTTACATATTTTAAATATTTTGCTAATAAATATCATTTAATTATTTAATTCCATTAAATAAAATTAAATATATTTAAAATAAAATTATAACATTAGATGAATACAAAAACTTAAATAAAAGTTGTCATATTTTTTTGACATATATTTATGCTCATCGTACTGTTAAATAAAAAATAAAATTCAAATAAAAACAGTCAAATTCTAATATATACCGTGCATCACACAAGGAAAAAAAAAAAAAAAGAAAGAAAAAACTAGTCCTACATAGAGAGAGGTGCGTTGCGTGTTGGTGCCGCCCTAATCGTGAGAAGAAAGGAAAGGCAAAAGGGAAAGATGGTGTGCATAAGGAAGGCGACGGTGAAGGACCTTCTGGCGATGCAGGCGTGCAACCTGTTCTGCCTCCCTGAGAACTACCAGATGAAGTACTACCTCTATCACATCCTCTCCTGGCCCCAGCTCCTCTACGTCGCCGAAGACTACAACGGCCGCATCGTCGGCTACGTCCTCGCCAAGATGGAGGAAGAGACCACTGACTGCCACGGCCACATCACCTCCCTCGCCGTCCTCCGCACCCACCGCAAGCTAGGCCTCGCCACTAAGCTCATGACCGCCGCCCAGAACGCCATGGAACAGGCATGCCATTGCCCACTTTCTTTCCCTTTAGATGCCACTTAATTACCTTTTTGTTTGGATTCTCTCACTGACGCAGGTGTTTGGTGCCGAGTACGTGTCCCTGCACGTGCGCAAGAGCAACCGCGCGGCCTTCAATTTGTACACGGAGACTCTAGGGTACAAGATTCATGATGTGGAGGCCAAGTATTATGCGGACGGGGAGGATGCTTACGACATGAGGAAGCAGCTCAAGGGGAAGCAGCACCACCATCATCACCATCACCACCACCACCGTCACGAGCACGGCGGTGGCTGTTGTTCCGGGGAGCCCAAGGGGAATGTTGCAAAAGCCACCTGATTGAAATAAATTATGAGACTTTTAGTTTGAAAGAATAGTAAGCTCTGGTTGAGTTCTGTTGTGCAAACTTGTTGTAGATTTATTGGGCCATTTTGTCTCATTAGATATGAATTTTTGCTTTGCTGTCTTGGTGAAATATAGACACTCCTTGGGCTTCATATTGCTTGAATAAATCTGTTCTATATCCTATCTCTGAATTCACGTGTTCTTTAGATCAATTGGATGCTTGATCCAATGTGGATTTGGTGTTTGCTTTTGCTTTATTCTGATGCGGCAAAATCTTTTTTATGGTTGATCTGCTTTATTTATGAAGGTAATTTTGTTGAGGTGAAACTATCAGAATTATTGGATGGTTTCTCACTCAATGTATAGTTAATCTGAATAAAGTGACCTAGCTTTATTTGATATTAGGAGATATCAATTTTTTTACTTTGGTTTGTTTGCTGCAGCTAGCTGATTTTTTCCACTTAACAGAATACAAAATACTAGGCTTACGTGGCTGTATGTTATGCCTTTGCTAAATAGTTAAATGTGAACAAACCTATTGATTTGCCCCATGCTGGGTTAGCACGGTGGTCTATGATTAATGTGACTTAAATATGCAAGAGTCTGTATCTTATATTGGATGTTATATGTCAAGAGTTACGCTGTTACTAATAGCTTAAACTTAGTATAATGGTAAACTTTCTTAGTTATACCATTTGGTATCAAGGTTAGCCAACATGGGTTTGAATCCCATGTTTGACTTGTTTCTGATTATCTTAAGGTTCAGGCCAAACCTTCTCGAAGAGAGGGGGAATGATGTGTTCAAAGGGTCATGATGGTACATGTAGAGTCTATGGGTTGGGTTCAACCTAGCGGCTCATATTTAATGGCTTGAATAGGGAATGGCTTGCCTCTATGCTGGTATTGCTGGGTTTTTGGCGTAGTGGTGAGTGTTTTTGGTCATATCACCCAAGTTTTGGAGCACGTATGTCATTCTCGTTGGATTTTTTCATGTATGTAATCACATAACCAACTTGATACCCCTGACAATTCTTGAGCATTACCAAGATTGGTTTAGTGATATTTTGTGTTAATTAAAGGGCACTAAATGCCATCACTATTAAGGATAACTTTTTTATGTTCATTATAGATAAATTATTCGATGAGCTTTACGGGGAATGATTTCTCTCTAAATTGGATTTACAATCCGGGTAACCACCAACTGTTAGTGACACTAGAGGATAGACATAAGAAAACATTCAGGACACATCATAGCCATTATAAATGACTTGTGATGCCATTTGGCCTTATTAATGCACCGTCAACTTTTCTAAAATTGATGAATCAAAATTTTCAGATAATACTATTGTGTGTTTTTCCTTTATTATGACATTATTGTCAAGTCCTAATTGGCCATCTTGTCTCCAAGATTAGAGCTAGTTCTACAGATTCTCCATTCTAATGTACTTTTTGCTTAGCTATCAAAAATGCATGTTTGGTTGACAAGTGGATTATCTTAGCCTTACAGTTTCAGCTCAATGTGTGGAAATGGATAGGGCAAAAGTCTTGAAAATATTGGATTGCCTACCAAATAATGTAAAACAATTAAGGGAATTTCTAGACATAATTGGTTACTGCAGGCGCTTTATTAGGCATTATGCTTCCATAGCAGCTCCTTTGACAAATCTATTGAAGAAAGACTCCTTTGAATGGACGTGCAACTGCTGAAGCTTGCGATTTCTCATGCTCCCGTGGTAGTGTATCGGATTTTTCTTGCCCCGTCACTTTGGAAGCCAATGCCTCTCATCCTAGTGTTGGGATTGTTCCAAGTCAGGGAAGGCATTCAATAGTGTTTTTTTCTTCTTCTTTTTTTTTTTTTTTTGTTTTCTTCCGTTTCCTCCATTTCATACACAATTTATGGAGATTGACATTTGATAATAGAAGAAAGGGAGATGAATGAAAAAAGATGACGAAACTCACAAACCAAGAGGGGTGAATTGGTTTCTAAATCAAATTAAACTTAAAATCGAGAGTTTTGAAAAACTTACTTCTCCAAGGATTGTATCATAAAATTTTATTAAAACCAATATCTAATAAATCACCCTTAACACAAAATCTTTTTGTTAAAGTTCTTATTCCAAAAATATTTTCTTTTAAACTTCAACAAATTCATTCAAATATCATGAAATTGGTGTTGCCCTTGGTTAAAATAATTCTAACCCTACTCCCACTTCTTCCAAGGCAAATTCTATTAAATGTTTTAAGTGTTTGGGAAAGGGTCATATTGTCTCCCAATGTCCTAAAAAAAGGACTATGGTTGTGCTTGGTAATGGGGATATCACTAGTGCATCTTCTTCTAGCTCTTCTAGTTCTTCTAGTGAGAGTGAAAGTGAATGTGATGCACAACCCCTGGAAGGTAATCTTTTGATGGTTAGGAGGTTAATGGGGAGTGCATGAAAGGATAGAGATGAAACTCAAAGGAAGAACTCTTTTCATACTAGGTGCATGATCATGGGGAAAATATGCTCTTTGATTATTGATGGGGGTAGTTGCACTAATGTAGCTAGCCAAAGATTGATTGAAAAGCTTGCTTTGAAAACATCCCCTCACCCTAGGCCTTACAAACTACAATGATTGAGCAAGAATGGGAAGCTAGTTGTAGATAGACAAGTTTTGATATGCTTCTCCATTGGAAAATATGTTGATGAGATATTGTTTGATGTAGCCCATATGGAGGCTAGCCATCTCTTACTTGGAAGGCCTTAGTAGTATGATAGGGATGTTGTCCACAATGGTGTCACAAAAAAAATTTCATTTGTACATAATGGGCAAAAGGTTACCCTTAAACCTTTGTCTCCAAATGAGGTTTGTGAGGATCAAATAAAAATGAGCAAAAAGAGAACAAGAGAGAAAAGAAGAGAAAAACAAAAATTGATGAAAAGAGAGAGAAACATGAAAGGAGAGAAAAGAAAGAGAAGAGTGGAGATAAAAAAAAGAGTGAAACTGAAAAAAAGAAGATGAAAATCAAGAGAGAAAAATACAGAGCTTGTTCATGAGAGAAAAAGAGGTGAAGAGAGTGATGCTTGCTAGGCAACCTATGTATTTACTAATGTCTCATGATTATTGTTTGTCTTCTACCGCTAGTTCTTTGCCTATAGGTGTGGAAGAATTATTGAAGGAGTTTGGGGATGTCTTCTGCAAAAACACCCCTCAGGGGTTACCTCCTTTGGGAGGGATAGAGCACCTGATTGATCTAATTCCAGTAGCTTCCTTATCAAATAAGCTAGCATATAGAAGCAATCTGGAAGAGACAAAAGAGATCCAAAGGCAAGTGGAGAGCTTGATGGAAAAGGATGGGTGAGAGAAATCTTGAGCCCATGTGCTATGCTCGTCATCCTGGTAAAATAAAACTCTATCTCAACTTCTAAGGTACATGGTAGGTAAGAATTTGAAAGCTTGAGAGGAATGCCTACCCCATGCTGATTTTTCTTATCATAATGTAGTAAACTCTAATACTTATTCTCCTTTTGAGGTAGTTTACGGTTCTAGTCTATTGTTCCCTCATAATTTGTTACCTTTGCCTAACACTTATGCTATGATGAATAGGGATGGGCTTTCTAAAGCCAATTTTGTTAAGAGTTTTCATGAGAAAGGGAAAGCACAAATTAAGAAAAAAGACTAAAAAATATGCTGGATATTCGAATAAAGGGAGAAAGAAAACGGTTATCAAACTGGGTGATTGGGTTTGGATTCACTTGAGGAAGAATAGATTTACTTCCAAAAGGAAATCTAAACTTCAAGGAAAGGGAGATGGTCCTTTTTCAAGTTTTAAACGCATCAATTATAATGCATATAAAATTGCTTTACCACTAGACTATCGTGTGAGAAACACTTTTAACGTTACTGACTTGACTCTTTGTGATGTAGGTACCTTTGACATCAATTTGAGGGCGAATTCTTCCCAAAAGGAGGGTATGATAGAGGACTATCCAAGGAGGAAGAGTTTGGCTTAGGTGGGCTCAACATGGATGGACAATTCACTTGAGCAAGGAGTAAGACATTTCAAGAAGACCTTGGCAAAAGACTAAATTCTCTCATGGATGAAAGAGAAAAGGAAGTGAAGTTCATTTATTTTAGGCAACTTTTAGAATAAGATTTATTTTTGTTTTTAATTATATTTTTGGGGCTATTTTTGGACTTGTAATGGGCTACTACCTTTTTTTTATTGTTATTTAAGTCTTTTAATTATTAGATTAGTTATTGGGCCTTGGGCCTAATTTAGGATTATTAGTAGGAGTTATAAATAGACTCCTTAAGCATTTTGTTGGCAGTTTTTAAGAAATTTCATATTAGACACTGTTAAGAGAGTGTCTCTCTTGGTTCTTGTGTGAAACCTTAGGTTCTTATCAAAGAATTCTATTCTTTGTTATGAATCATCCTTAACTTATCAATCTCCCAAGATTTTGGCGTTGTTCTTTCCATGTTCTTTTCAAATTCCGCTTTTTCCTTTTTATTTTTAGCAATTTCAGAGAGTCTCAAATAGGTTACCCAGTTTGTTGATGCTAAAAATTGGATCCGCAAATCAGGGTTCCATCAATTGGTACCAGAGCTTTGGTTCTTGAAATTCGGTGTTGTCTATTGTTTGTGTTTTTTGTTTCATGTGTGTTTCCTCCTTCGTTTGTTCTGTCACTTTTTTGTTTAAGTCTATATCATTATTTTATCTTCCTTTGTTTTATTTCATTGAGTATATCATTCTTTGCGGAACTATATCTAGTATCATTATCTTTTTATCTTCTTTCTTATATATATATATATATATATATATATATATATATATATATGTAGTATTAAAATTTTTGCAAAAAAGGAAAGAAAGAAGTAAAAAAAAGAAAGAAATCCATTTTTCAGATTTGGAGGCAAAATTTTGTTACAGTCTAGATTTGGATTTTCCCAATCACATGTTTGCATTCAAATGTGAATTGTGTGCCAAAATAAAAAAAGGAAGAAAAAAAATGATTTTTTTTTCCTTGAGAGTCTTTCTTGTTTTTACATACTTTTATTTCCAAAAAAAAAAATTGTGTCTTGTTGGTTATTACATCTACTATAGTTCAATTTTTGGACAATCCTTTTCTTCATTGTGGAGTCTTTTAGTTTGTCTTCCTTGGCATTCCTTTTGACTATTCCTTTCATTATTTTTTCTTGTCTTTAAAATTCCTTAGTTTTGTCTTAGAGTATTTCTTTTCTTGGCTTCTTGAGTTGAGTTTTGATTTGTGACATATTTCACATTGAATACTTCTTGATTTTGAGCTTGAAGGTTGTGCATAAGAACTGAAAAGAAGCAAGAGTGGTAAAAGGGAAAAGTGCATATTATAAAAAGAAAAAGCCTTGAAAGAGTGATACACGAGTGAACTTGAGTGAAACACTAAGTTAAGTAGTGAGGTCCTATTCTATTTTTTACTTGTGCACTAACTTTTCTTGTAGGTGTGGCTTCTACAAGTGGAGATGCTACTCCACCATCTCCAAAAACCACAAGGCTCATGGCGGAGATGATTAAACTTGGTGAGCAAATGAGAAGAATGAGTTACAAAGATGAAGAAAGGAAGGAGAGAATGAGAAAGGAGAATAAGGAGAGTTTGGGAAGAATACATAGGAGTAGAAAAGCTTTAAGTTTGGTTTTTCTTCTAATGTGGTTTTGTAGATATTTCATTTGCATAGACTTTGAAGGTGTGGTGAATAAGTATTGCAATTTCGTGATGGCTCTCACTAAAGGTCATGTTCTGGCTCTAGGTCCTTTGCTCTTCTCCACCCTATACCAATGAATTTTTCATCTCGTTAGTAATCTTGAGGATGGTCATATTGAGTATATCATTGTTTCTGGACCGATTGGGTTTCTAATCCTTTGGGCATGATTGTACTTTGCTGATGCCTTTTACCCAAGTGCAAGCCCCTTTGAAGATAGACCAGAACACACTTGTTATGGGTAGTGTTAGGATTTTATTTCACATTAGATTCAACTTATAGGCCAAGTGTAACCCAATCATGATGTAGTAATTGAACTATTGTCCAGGTCATCTCCCAAAGGAATAAAGGAGGGATTTCATGAAATTATTTAATTAAGAACTATGTTTTTGTGTTATTGTTTTGTGATTGTCACAAAATATATAACATAAAATAAATTGCAATAAAAATTAAATGACAATAAAATAATTAAGTAAAGATAGAAATACTAGACTTGGATGGTGACATCAATCTTGATGAATGAATGTTTAGGTTTGGACTTGGAATTCGCTCAATCCACTATAACTTCACAATTCTTTACTCATCTCTCTTGCTCATCCCCAATTCACTAATATATTCTATCCCCACTCCCACATGGTTGTAGATTCTAAACTACTTGTTCAATACCCAATCCCTTGGACATACTGACACAAGCAATCAACATTAATGGTCGAGAATTAGCAAGGCATAAGCAAGATTATCCTATCCCTAGAGATAATCCTAATTAAGTACTTGATTCATGTTCAGGTTTCTACAAGGCTCGCCAAAGTGCAACTCAATTCTTGAATTCATCTATAAGATGACCAATAAAAAAAAGCATAAATACAAAAACAAATAAAGAACTCAAGATGAAGTATTGGATTGATAGAATTAAAATGATAAAGGGTTCACCTTTCCTCTCCTAGGTGGAAGGAATTGCACTCATAAAAATAATACAATGAAACCTAGAGTGTTTAATGGAAGAATGGAGGCATCTAGTAGGTGGAAGTCTAAAATATAATTCTAAGAATTGCTCAGGACTTCTACACTTTACAATGAATGGCTAGCCTCCTATTTATAGAATTGTAGCTAGGTTTAATAAAGGAGATAATCACAAGAAATTACAAACAAATAATATCTCTAATTAATTTAATTACTTATCTTCTTCTTATGCTGATTTATCCTTGAAAATAATCTTGCTCCTGATTTTCCTAGTTTTTATCTTCAATTTTAGCAATTTCTCTTTCCAGAACTTTTTGCTGATTTTGGCCCTTTGGAGCTCTTGCCAAAATGACTAAAACATAAAATTCTACCTAAGCCATAGTAAAAACTGAATTTAAATCTAATTTGATTCAAAGCAAGGTCTAAATTTAACTGAAATGCCAAATAAACATCACAAAATGCATATCAAAATCCGATAAATTTGATGTTTATCAGACAACAAATTAAATTGTTGTTGCTTGTTGTTTGGTGTGAAACTCACATCCAAGAACAATCAATTAGCCGTTGAAGCCTAATACTCTCACTATTTCGCAAGGCAATTTGGCTTGATTCAATCCATCCCCAAGATCCTTCACTGCCTTATTTGCCTCCTTATTAGCTTGCATAGCTTTTGTCAACAAAATGAGATTTCAGTAGTCTTGGAGGACATTAACAACAAGCTCCACTCTTTTGTATTCAGGCATTTTGTAATGTGCCCAACCAATGTAGATTGCTTCACAGAATGGTGTGTATATCAAATATATAAATTTTTGCAATGTTGAAGAATATAGATAGTGATATATATAAGTGGCAAGTCACCCACTAAAGATAACACAAATATTTAATGAACACAAATATGGTCGTCCAGTTACTTCATATAAGAGAGATTTCTTAAAACACTTTTTCAAATAAATACTTGGTGTTAAAAAGGTGATAGAGAGTGCTATAAGAAAGCTCAATAAACCGTTATGGAGAGAAGTAGAAACACTTGATTTATATTGGTTCACTCAACCTAAGCTATGTTTAGTTCTCCTTTACTCACTAATAAAGGGTTCCACTAATCAAAACTTGATTACAAAACAAGTATTTTGACCTGCCACTGCTGGTTTTACAAGTATTCTTAGTACCATTTCTGGCACTTTCTTAGACTCCCCTTGAATCTAAGAAACCTAAGTATTGTTAAACATTGAGCCACTCATAGCTTTTACAAAAAAAAATAAAAATTGGATGAATCCTGTAACACTCAATGAGTGAATAAATGTTAGGACTTTTTGGCTTCTTCCCTCGACACCTATAAAAGGAATAAAAACATATATATTAGTGGTCTTGGGTATGTTAGAGTAGGGTAAGGTCAGAAAACCCCTTTCCTGGGCATCTTCCCATGAGGGAACATGGTTCCTTACCAACTCAATGAGCGGTGTTACAAGTATAGGAAAATATGGGACAAACCTTTTGTAAAAGTTTGTTAAGTCATAGAAGCTCCAAATTTTCCTTATACTTAGTGGAGTGGGTCACACAGGAATGACCTTTATTCTCTTAGGGTCCGGGGGAACCACTTGATCACTATTTAAAAACTTAAGGAAAGTAATGCAATAAAACATACCTTTTCTATATTTTTATGTTCATTATTCCTACAAAAAAAGTACGACAAACCTAAGGTTTGTATTGAAACCAAAAATAAGAACAAACCTACCTAATGTGTCCCTATATGGCATTGCTAACAAGTGCCTTTTTACAAAGGAGAAGATGTGGAGGTTGTCTAAGAGGGGAAGTTTCTTTAATGTTTGTCTTTATTGCAAAATGACTTTCCTTCTTTGCTAACCTCTTGGAAGAGACACTTACCTCCTTACACTCCTCCTTAACCATTAAAGGTTGTCCTTCTTCTTAGGGGTAGATTTCTTCACTAAATTCTTCCCCTTTTGCTTCTTCACTTTCACAAGAGAAAGGTAAAGTAGTAGCCTCATCTTGGCTACTATAAATGTCTTGGCCCATCATAATCATGGTTTTCTTGGTGGGGCATTGAGAAGTAATGTGTCCTCTTCCAAGACATTTAAAGCACTTTATAGAGCTAGTCTTCTCTTACATACTAGCCTTAGGGGTTTCTTTTCTATTGTCTTCCCCTTATATCATATTTGGGATAAGAAGGTGCCACCCCTAAGATGCCTTGACCTTGGTCTTTCTTTGGATAAGAGTGAGAGCCATAATATTTTTGAAGTAGACTTCCTTTTAAATTGTTGCTCTACCCTTATTTCCTAATCTAAGTAAGCCTCTACATTGTCCTTCCCATGGAAGTATGGAAGGTTAATGTTAGCCTCTTGAGGCTTTCTTTCCTTTTCTCTCCTATGGGAGTGAGGTCTAAGATGTGACCTATGACTTCCTTCATAATAGTCACGAAGTTCTTCACTTAGGCTCTTGCAAAAGTCATGACTACTATAGGCATGTTTTTCTTTTCTTAAATCTTTTAGTATTTTCCTTATTTCTTCTTCCCTTATTTTTTCCCTCTCATCTTGATTTATTTCTACCCTCTCTTTTCCTTTTTCTTTTCTTTCTAGTTTTTCTTTCCATAAATTGGGGGAACTCAACTCATCTAAGATTTTAGATAGAGGGTCCTTATGACTAGTACCCTCACCATTAACACTAGATGAATGATGACTCATGTTGGTTCCTAAGTTGTGGTTCTTTCTTGTTGGGGATTTGCAAAAGGTAAAAACTAGGGTTCCAAAAGAACTCAAGATAAGCATGAAGAAAGTTAGCTATGAAAGTAAGCAAGAAATTAAAGCGCAAGAAATGTAAACTAGGCGGATTCTAAGAGTGTTTGGATGATGACATTTAAGGTTCCCAACAAAGCATTCACTATCCTATGGGAAAATTGCATAAAATTATTACACACAAATGGAAGTTTGGTAACCTATTGGAGGCTCCCAAAACACTTCCAATGAAAAGACTTTTTGTTGCAAAATTTGAAAGCAATGAATGTAAGTAAATTCCCAATTACAAAGTTACAAAAAGTCCTCAATTTTGTTGGTTGTTCTCTCTTTGGTGTTTTAATCAATTTGGAGTGCTTCTTAGTCCAATAGCTCTTAAGGTGGTTGACCCCTTGCTTCTTGACTCAAACTCTTCAAGGGATGGCACCAATCCTCCTTTCCAATTCCCTATATGGCAATTCACAAACAAGGAAACAAAGAGACAAGCAATAACCAAAGACCAAAAAAAATGAAATGAAAGCTAAAGCAATAGAGTTTTAACAACACAAATTTTCAAGGATTATTCAACAATTAAAGTAATAAAAAGCACATAAAATCAAGATAGGACTCAAAAAGAAACCTAGAATGGCTCTAGAGTAGAGTAAAAAAACTATAAAAAAAACTCAAGAAACCTCTAGTTTGGCCATCGGTTTGAGGATAACATGTGCTGGAAAAAAGAAGCTTTAATCCAACCCTACCCCATAGTGTTCTCCAAAGGTGAATAAGGAACTTGGTGTCTCGGTTTGGAATGATGATTCTTGGTAGTCCATGGAGATGCACCACTTCCTTGAAAAATAAATCAGCAACATCAATCTCTTGGGGATTTCTTTTGTAAGCTAGCATGTTAGGCAATGAAGCTCCTGGAATGAGGTCAATTTGATGTTCTATGCCTCTTGAGGGTGACATTCCATGAGGAATCTCCTTAGGAAATACATCTTTAAATTCTTGCAATAAGAGTTCAACACTAGGAGAAACATAAATAGTTAACTCATTAGAATTATCAGTAGAAATTTTACTGTCTTTGCAATTCAGTAGATAGAGTGGTTCACAATAAAGTACCACTTTCCTCACTTCACTCGCCTTTGCTAAATAATTAAATTTTCTCTCATGTGTATCACTCTTCTTTTTCCTATTCCTCTGTGGTGCCTCACTCTTTTCTTTCTATTGTTCTTTATTTTCTCTCATTCTGATTTGATCATCACACACTTCTCTAGGGGATAGAGGTTTAAGAATAATCTTCTAGTCATAGTGTTGGAAAGAAATTTGTTGGTGAAGCCATCATGCACTACTTTGGTGTCATACTACCATGGTGCTGGAAAGAAATTTGTTACTTTCGCCTCCATTGGAACCACATCACACAACACCCTACCATTGTATCTTCCAATGATGAGACACACCTCAACCTGTTGAGTCACTTTTACCTCTTCATCTTCACTAAGCCACTAAAATCTGTATGGCCTAGGATGGGGCTTAGTATCCAAATTCAATTTGGACACTAACCTGGAACTTGCAACATTGGTACAACTTCCTCCATCAACAATTAAAGAGCAAGGCTTACCATTAATCGTACATCTGATGTGGAAAATATTTTCTCTTTGGGTGTCGTCTTGTGGCTGCATCTGACTTCCCAAGAGCCTTCTCACCATTAGTATATCGCCTGCATAGCTTCCTCATCGAGCTCTTCTTCCACTTCTTATTCTTCTTCATTGATTTTAGATTCACTGGTGATTGCTCCATCTGCCTTCATGATCATGGTCCTCTTGGTTGGACAATTGTTGGTCGCTTTATACGACTAACTTTTGTATAGAAATCGTTTTCCAAAGCTTGTATAGTTCCCCAATTTATGGTCATTTTGGAGTAAATTTTGTAAATAAATCTTGTTTTATGGTTAATGCTGTCTCTATAACATTTCCATTGGATTTAATGATGAAATCTGTGCATTTTCAGGTGAAAAAGAGGCTAAGTTTTGAATTGCAAAAAGTAACAGTTGGACTAAGATCAGCAATTAGGCTAAGTGCATATCCACCGCTAAGCGCAGCTTCAGCGTCCTTCGCGCAAAGGAGAATATGGTAGAGCATCAATATCAAGGTCGCGCACTAAGTGCGAGATCAGTGCGCTAAGCGCTACTGGTGCCTTCAGCCAGGCTAAGCGTGAGACTGGCGCTAAGCCCAATCTCACTTACTTGCGCTAAGCCTATTTAAAGCCTTTTTTGTGCAGAAATTAGGGAAAGCTGATGATTGGCACAGATTGGCACAATAGCCACAGTGCCTATTTCGGGAAAAGAGCCATAGAAGGAGCAAAGGAGGAGCATCTTGTGCATTGAAGCCTAGGTTTTGTCATTTGAGAGAGATTATTGAGTAGAGAGTGAGTGTGAGATGCTGAAAAGAGGAGGAGGAATCCCCCTTCTTGTGTAAGAAACTATCATTCTCTGCTTTTAATCTCATTTATTGTTAGGGTTTCTTTATAATGGCTGGCTAAACACCCTAGTTGGGGATTTCTAATGAACAACTGATGTAAATACCTAATATCTAATTGATTATATTTTCTGCATTCAATGTTTCATTCAATGCTTAATGTTTGTATGCTTTTGGTCTGATCACCCATTTGTGTGCACAGTTAGGTGACTTTAGCATTGGGAAATGTACTGTTGCCTTAGAACTTGATTGGAGCAGGATCGAAACTTAGTCTTACATGAGGGATTTGCGGGTTAAGTTTTGGTTTTAATTATGTTGTTACAATAATTCTGTTTAGTTTAGGCCAAGTCTTACATGAGGGATCTGTGGGCGAAGCTTAGGCTAAATTAGGCTAAACTTTCGTAAGCTACTTGAGTTGAGTCTAGTCTTACATGAGGGAACTCAGTTTAAGTTAGTCTAAACCTAAGAGGGCTGTCTAAATCGGGCCTAGTCTTACATGAGGGATCTGCGGACAAAGCTTGGATATTCAGCCTGACGAGGGATCGAAGGCTTAGTAATTTAGGCTACAGCATAGAACACAAGAGCACGATCGATTAGAGAAATATATTTCTATGCATCAGCTTGTTTGTTAGAAAGACCCAACATATCTACCTACTGCTGTCATTTTATTTACCTTACATTTTATAGTTTTTAGCATACAAGTTTAGTTTAAATTATGTTTGAAATTATCACTTATACATGTTATCTCAATGATGCTTCAATTCTGAACTTAATTTAGACTAACATTAGTTCCCTGTATTCGATACTCGGATTCATCTATTTTAATTTTAAATACTTGACGATCCGGTGCACTTTCCGGTAAACCCCCATTGAAATTTCCTTGAGACATAAATGCACAAAAAGTAGCTATAATGGGGAGTGTCATACCCTAATTTCGTCTGGGGACCATCTTTTTGTTGGGATGCGACCCACGTTTGACCACTTCGAGGTACTTGGCACCCATCGTTGCACAATCCGTGAAGTTCCGTGACATGCCGGAAGTCAAAAGGAAGCATTGTTGCACAATCCGTGAAGTTCCGTGACATGCCGAAAGTCAAAAGGAAGCATTGTTGCACAATCCGTAAAGTTTCGTAACATTCTGGAAGCCAAAGAAGGGATGATTGTGTAATCCGTAAGGTTTTGTGACATTACGGAAAGAAAACAAGTATCGTTACGTAATTCGTAAAGTTCCATAACGTTACAGAAAAAGAATCAGCAAAAAAGGGAAGGGGTGTATTTAGTAAACATTAGGGTACAAATAGAAATCAGGCCCACTTGGGCCTTCCAGGAAGTTCCACTAGAAGGTGGTGCCTTCTGGAGGAAGCAACCGAGCTCGCCTGGGCGAGCTGGGTGGCAAGCTCCTCCCTCTTTTCCCTATAAATAGGGGAAGGAGGGCAGAACAAAAAAGGTTCAACCCTCCTGGTATCTGAGAATAACTTAAAATTAGTGAGAAAAATTGTTTCCGTGAAGAAAATCCAAGCCGAGCCGCTTCCGTAACGCTTCTGAGACGTTTCTGTGGGTGATTTCGCGAAGATTTTCCACCGTTCTTCGTCGTTCTTCGTTGGTTCATCGTTGTTCTTTGGTCTTCAATTGGTAAGTTCCCGAAATTGAACCTTTCAATTCATTCTATGTATCCTTGATGGTCCCCACTTGTTTCGCGTGCTTTTATTTTCATTTCATTTACTTTCCGTACCCCTTTTGACGTGCTTGAGTCATTTATTTAAGTCATTTTATCGCCTAATCAGAAAATAAAATAAATTTCCACCGATCATTTGAATTGTAACATCTTTTAATTTCTGTTAAAATGAAATCCGACCGTTCGGTCATGCCGTAACCACGTTTAAAACCAAAAAAGAGGCAAAATAACAATATAATAATAAAAAAAATATCTTTTGGTAAAATAAAAAAAAATCAATCGGACGTTTTTTTCTTTGAGATCTTTCTTTCCTAATCGAATTGACTAATAACCGAAGTGAAACTAAGGCTAAAATCAATTCATAAATCAAACTTTTGTCATCACCTAAAAAAGCCATTTGTAAGGTCCAACGCCTTGAAATGGTCTTTTCCGCTTTTATTGGTTAAGTGTAGATTTCTAAAAAGCCTAAAATCAATATGTAACTTTGTTATCTCTTTCAAAAATATAAGAGATCATTAATGGTCCAATGCCTTAATGTTTTCTCTCTTTTCAAAAGAATCAAAAGATTGTTTAATGGTTCAACGCCTTAAATGAACCTTTCATTCAATCAAAATATATCTTGCAAAAAGGATAAAAACAACTTAACCAACGCTTAGTTCTCAAAGAACTACGTAGGTCTGATTTCCTTATCACAATTGAGGAATACGTAGGAGCAAGGGAAACGCCCCTTGTCGACCGCAAAAAGAAAATATATATAAAAGGCATAAAAAGACATAAAAGCTAAAGAACGTAAAAAAGGGAAAATAAAACAAATCGAAGTCATGTTTGCACACTTGATTAAAGGTTGTCGTCCCTTGTGACGGACGCGTAGGGTGCTAATACCTTCCCCGTACGTAAATACAATTCCCCAACCCTTCACCTAAAGTTTATAGACCACGTCTTTTCCGTTTTTTCC
Organism: Glycine max; assembly: GCF_000004515.6. Classification (NCBI taxonomy): domain Eukaryota; kingdom Viridiplantae; phylum Streptophyta; class Magnoliopsida; order Fabales; family Fabaceae; genus Glycine; species Glycine max. The sequence continues at coordinate 23,745,627 of NC_016091.4, read as the reverse complement.
GACGTTTTCCTCAAATAAGCGTTGGTGGCGACTCCGCGCATTTTCCTTCCTTGGAAGATGCACCCGTGAGTCTCGCGTCGCCCTCCCGCTGAAGGGTAGGTTGCGACAGTTGGCGACTCCACTGGGGACTGTTTTTAGAGAGTTAGACCTTCTAATCTCGTGCAATATCATGACTTCCTTTTTGTCGGTTTCCTTTTATTTCTGTTACGTTCTTGTGTATAACTCTTTGATGCTTTTAGTGTGTTTTTGAAATGTATGCATGAGATAGATATTTATTCATTTGATGCACACAAACACCAACACTATTTGCACACACGACGAGTTGAAAAGGGGCCCTATACCCTGGTTTGTGGGAACATAAGGAGTGGAGGTGAATCTGTGATCATGCTAGGTCTCCGACTTGCTTGATTACAGTGAACCCTCATCTAGAGTTTTTCTCTTTGATAACATATTGTTGCTAGTAGTCCCTACAGCTGCAATATGTTCTTCGAAGGGGATGATACCTCTAGAGACCATCAAGAGAGATATGACCACCTTGGGAGTTATCACTAAAAGCCCTTTTAGCTCTCTCCCATGTAGGTCCCTTAAATAGGGGCACGGAGCAAACATGCTGGGTGCCACTTTTCACACTGCCATGCATGTAGTCCTAAGTGTCATGTACCCCTTTGCTTATATTTGTTTGTGAATATTGTCGTACTATGTACATCCCTGTGTTGTGCCTTTCGCATATACATCATGAACGAGTTCCGTCTTGATCCCCTCTCTTTGGCAAACCAACGGAAGGTCCGTGTCACCTTCTTAAATACATACATCGGGCACCGTGTTACCCCAAGACGTTGTATCTAAGAAGGAGACAATTTCCCGGGCTCCTGTGTTCATAAATTGCATCTGTGTCATATGCATTCCTTCATGCATTCATCCATTCCACCCATGATAGATGTCGGAGTTTTGATTCGCACTGGGTTTTTGTTTCACTTTAGTAAAACATGGGAACAAATCAAACTGAAAAAAGGTTTTATCAAGTTAAGATTAAGGGCCTAGATATCACCAGCATTAAGGAGTTAGGACGGTTGATGGGACCTCTCCAAATGCAAGCCTTCCGCAAGGCGTACGGAAAGATTTTAGATTTGACCATAGCAGAGATATCCACAGAAGCCGTTGTATCACTCACCCAATACTATGACCAGCCTTTGAGATGCTTCACGTTTGGAGACTTCCAATTAGTACCGACTGTCGAAGAATTTGAGGATATTCTAGGATGTCCTCTTGGGGGAAGGAAACTGTATCTTTTCTCCGGGTTTCTTCCCTCCTTGAGCAAGATTGCAGTTGTGGTCAGGGATTCGGCGAAAGGATTGGATCGTGTAAAGCAAACTCGAAACGGAGTAGTGGGCCTACCACGAAAGTACTTAGAAGGCAAGGCAAGGGATATGGCGAATCAAGAGGAGTGGGTCCCATTTATGGACGTATTAGCATTACTAATCTTTGGGGTTGTCCTCTTTCCAAACATGGATGATTTGGTGGACCTAGCCGCAATTGATGCTTTCGTTGCATATCACCATAGCAAAGAGAGCCCGGTGGTAGCTATCTTGGCGGACTTATTTGATACATTTGACCGAAGGTGCGAGAAGAGTAGCGCACGAATCATTTGCTGTTTACCTGCTCTTTGTGTATGGTTGGTTTCGCACCTATTCCAACAAGACATAAGGCATCCATGTCCACTCCGAAGCCATCGCTCATGTGTCGAAAAGAGAAGAGTAGATTGGGACCAATACTTGGCTGGGATAGGAGGTAGAACAATCAATTGGTTTCCTCGATGGAAGGAAGGAAACGAGGGAGTTCTCTTCTCATGTGGGGACTACCCAAACATCCCGTTGATAGGAACGAGGGGTTGCATTAACTACAATCCCGCACTTTCTATAAGACAGTTAGGGTACCCCATGAGGGGAGCACCGACGGAAGAAAGCCTCTCTCCTTTCCTTGTGAGAGATTTCAGTACGCAAAGTTTCAAGATTATACAAAGAGTCCATAAGGCGTGGGAAAGCCCGGTAAGGAAAGATAAAGAACTTAGGGGCATCCGTAATGGCATCATCGGTGGTTATCATGAATGGCTGAAAGTTCATACACGAGGGTTAGATTGGCTCTCCAAGTTAAAGATTATCGACGAAGAGAACTTCGAAGCTCCGGAAGAGGATGAAGAAGTCCGAGCTCTAAAAACAGAACTAGGAAAAGCAAGACTTGCCAAAGAAAAATTCAAGTTGGTCGCTACAGACGTCCGAAAAGAGTGTGCCGAGTTACAAGAAGAAAATGCAGCTACCGCAAGAGCCCTCGAACAAGAAACCAAGAGGGCTCGCAAGGAAGAGCATGGCCGTGACAAATTTCGTGGAGCTTTGTGGGGTAGCAACAGTGAGCTCAAGCTCCGAAGGGAAGAAAGAGACCAATCACGAGCACATGGCATGGTCTTGAAAGAGGAGTTAGCCGCTTGCTTAAGGTCCAAAAGAAGCTTGTCTCAGCGTTTATGCGAGACAGAGACCAACATGCTAGCCATCGTCAACAAGTACCAAGAAGAACTAAATCAAGCCACGGCCCACGAGCATAAAGTGGCGGACGAGTATGCCCAAGTGTACGCGGAAAAGGAGGCAAGAGGAAGGGTGATCGACTCGTTACATCAAGAGGCAACATTTTGGATGGACCGATTTTCTCTTACCTTGAACGGGAGTCAAGAACTTCCCCAATTGCTATCCAAGGCCAAAGCAATGGCAGACACCTACTCCGCCCCCGAGGAGATCCACGGACTTCTCGGCTATTGTTAGCATATGATAGATTTAATGGCCCATATAATTAAAAACCGCTAGGAAGTTTGTATTGTCACTCAGATCTTGACTAGTTATAACTTTCTGAATAAAATGAGTTTATCCCATGTTTTTATTCCAAAGATCAGTGCGAATCAAATTACTCCTGCATTTTATCTCTAGCATGCATTCATTTTTCTTTACCTACTCCTCACGTTTGGTTTTTTAGGAAAAACACCATAACTAAACACGCCCCAAGGCATCCCTATCGCACCAGATCCAAATCTAGAACGATGGGTGACCAAGAGGAGACACAGGAACAAATGAAAGTCGACATGTCGGCTTTGAAAGGTCAAATGGCTTCCATGATGGAGGCCATGTTAGGAATGAGACAACTCATGGAGAATAACGTGGCCACCGTTGCCGCTATTAGTTCGATTGCCGAAGCAGACCCAACTCTCCCAGCATCCTCTCCCAAACGCGGTAGGATGAGAAAGGAGCACACTGGGGCACATCAGCAACCCCCATTTGGGATAGAACTGGGTGGCTTACCCTTATGGATTACCACCTAATTACACGCCACCAGTCATGCGTAATAACGCGGGTCATGTCCCTGCCCCCATCCTTGAAGGGGAACCTCCTCGACAGCCCGACGAGGTTCACGAGGATCATCGAGAGTATGCCCAAGGGGATGTCGATTTCCACCCCCCGGTCCCCGTCGAGGGGCCGGCGCCCAACACATTGCCTCAGCACAACCTCACAGCACAACCAATATTCTTGTCTACAGAGAGACCACCCCCGACGGTAGAAGAAAGAAGGAAACTCGATCTCATCGAGGAGAGATTGAGAGTTGTTGAAGGCTTTGGTGACTATCCGTTCGCGGACATGACGGATCTTTGCTTGGTACCGGATGTCGTCATCCCCCCAACATTCAAGGTACCTGATTTCGACAAGTACAAAGGGATGACTTGTCCTAAGAACCATCTCAAGATGTATTGTCGCAAGATGGGGGCGCATTCTAAGGATGAAAAGTTGTTAATGCACCTTTTCCAAGATAGCTTGGCTGGAGCCACGATCATTTGGTACACTAATCTGGAAGCTTCCCGCGTCCGTACTTGGAAGGATCTGATTACTGCCTTCCTTAGGCAATATTAGTACAATTCCGATATGGCTCCCGATCGCACTCAGCTGCAGAACATGGTTAAAAAGGAAAGTGAGACCTTTAAAGAATACGCTTAGTGATGGAGAGACCTGGCAGCACAAGTGGCCCCTCCCATGGTCGAAAGGGAGATGATTACCATGATGGTAGACACCTTACCGGTGTTTTACTATGAGAAGTTGGTAGGCTATATGCCCTCTAGCTTCGCGGACTTGGTATTTGCTGGGGAGAGAATCGAAGTAGGTTTGAAGATAGGGAAGTTCAATTACGTCTCCTTCACAAGTACCAATGCTAGGAGGATCGAAGCAACTGGGGCAAAAAGGAATGAAGGAGATACCCATGCCATCACTTCAACTCCCGCATGGGTCAAGCCACCGCATACTTCTCATGGTACCCCTCAGTACGCGCAACATCACCCGAGCTTTTCAGCTCGTGCTGGGAACTCTTCCAATTGAGCACCCGTACAGCCTAGAGCGCCCGCTCCCATCCAAAAGGAGGCCCCCCAAGCTCCGACTCCAACCACGACTCGCCCGACCGGCAATGCCCACTTTGGTGCTAGTTCCAATGTGATGAGGAACATTCCCCCGTGGCCAATTCCAGAATTCACCCCGATCCCAAAGACGTACGAAGACCTCTTACCGTCCCTCATCGCTAACCAGATGGCCGTGATATCTCACGGGAAGATCTACCAACCTCCTTTCCCAAAGTGGTATGACCCCGATGCAACTTGCGTGTACCATGGGAAAACCTCGGGCCACTCCACCGAAAAATGCCTGGCCCTTAAATACAAGGTCCAACATTTGATAGACGCCGGATGGCTGACGTTCCAAGAGGATCGGCCCAACGTGAAAACAAACCCGCTCGCCAATCATGGAGGGGGAGCAGTTAATGCCGTTGAGTTGGATAGGCTGCGTAGGTCTAAGCCTTTAAAGGACGTTGTCATACCCTAATTTCCTCCGGGGACTATTGCTTGATGGCATGCAACCTTTGATTGACCGCTTCGAAGTACTTAGCACCCTTTGTTGCACAATATGTGAAGTCCCGAGACGTGTCGGAAATCAAAAGAAAGCATGGTTACGCGATCTGTGAAATTTCGTAATGTGGCGGAAACCAAAAGGAAGTATTGTTACGCAATCCGTGAGTTTCCGTAACTTCTTCGAAAGCTAAAAAATAGTAAATACATGATCCGTAAGGTTCCGTAGCCTTACGGAAAGAAAATAAGTATCGTTACGAAATTTGTAAAGTTTCATAACGTTACGGAAAAAGAATCACCAAAAAAGCAAAGGGGGTGTATTTAGTAAAAAAGGGGGTGCAAATAGCAGTAAGGCCCACTTGGGCCTTCCAGATTCTTCCTCCAGAAGGTGGTTGCTTCTGGAGGAAGCAACCTGGCTCGCCTGGGCGAGCTAGGTGGCAAGCTCCTCCCCTATTTTGCTCTAAATAGGGGGAGGAATGAAGAAGGAAGGGGTTTAGCCTTCTTGGCACTTCGTATTCTCTTGAAATTGCTGAGGAAAATTGTTTCCGTGAAGAAAATCCAAGCCGAGGCACTTCCGTAACGTTTCCGTAACGTTTCCATGGGTAATTACGCAAAGATTTTCAACCGTTCTTCGACATTCATCGTTCGTTTTTCGTTTTCTTCGGTCTTCAACCGATAAGTACCCCAAACCGAGCTTTTCAATTCATTCTATGTACCCGTGGTGGTCCCCATTTGTTTCATGTACTTTTATTCTCGTTTTCATTTACTTTCCGTACCCCCTTTTGATGTGCTTCAATCATTTATTTAAGTCATTTCTTGCCTAATCAAAAAATAAAATAAATTTTCACCGATCATTTGATTTGTAATATCCATTAATTTCTGTTAAAATGAATTCCGACCGTTCGGTCATGCCGTAACCACGTTGGAAATAAAAAAAGAGGTAAAATAATAATATAATAATAAAAAAATACCCTTTTAGTAAAATAAAGCAAAAAAATCAATCGGACGTTTTCTCTTTGGGATTTCTCATTCTTAATTGAATTGACTAATAACTAAAGTGAAACTAAGCCTAAAATCAACCCGCCAAGTCAAGCTCGTCCACAAAAAAATCACTAAAAAAGGATTTGAAATTTTATTATCTCAGTCTTTCTTACCAAGTAAATGGATCATTTTTAAGGTCCAACGCCTTAAAATGATCACCTTTCAAGTAAAAAGAATCGCGTGATTCACCCTTAAGAAAGAACTACGTAGGTCTGATTTCCTCTTTGATGGAGGGTACGTAGGAGCAAAAGCCCCGCTTTTGTCGACCTCAAAAATAAAAAAGGAAATAAAAGGTAAGATAACACAATTTCACAATTCTAAAAAATAGGCTGTTGTCCTTTGAGACAAACGTGAGAGGTGCTAATACCTTCCTCAAACGTAAATACAACTCCTGAACTTAGAATTTTCGTTTTGACCGATTTCCTTCGATTTTTTTGACGTTTTCCACAAATAAACGTCGGTCGCGACGCCGCGCATCTTTCCTCCTTTGGAAAGCGCACCCGTGAGCATCGCCTCGCTCGCCCGCAAAAGGGCATGTTGCGAAAGTTGGCGACTCCACTGGGGACCTTTTGTGAGTTAGGCCTATTTTAAGGAATTGTGGAATTGTGAAACTTTGTGTGTGCATTTGTTGAACTGTGTAAAATGTAAATAACTGCTGTCTTTTCCACATTTTTACACTGCATTCTAAGCACCCACGGGTTTGAGTAAAAAAGGGGCCCTATACCCGGGTTCATGGGAATCTAAGGAGTGGAGGTGAATCTATAATCATGCTAGGTCTCCGACTTGCTTGATAATAGTGAAACCTCGTCTAGAGCTTTCTCTCTTTATAATGTGTTGTCGCTGGTATTCCATACCGCCACAAGATTATTATCTTGAGTGATGATACCTCTAGAAAACAGCCATGTGAGTTATGAATCGTGGGAAGTAGTTATTAGAGACCCCTAGATATCATCCTATAGGTTCCCAAAATAGGGGCATAGAGCAAACACGCTCTGTGCCATTTGTTCTCATGCATTTCTCTGCAAATAGCACATAAAATGTAGTTTTGCTAGTGGTATTTGGTTCTCTCTAGAGTAATACGTCACTTTTTAATACATATGTTGAGGCGCCATAATGCCTAAAACGTAGTATTATAAAGATGGGTCTTTTTTGGTCTCGTATATGTAAATTACCCCTATGTTTTGTTTTCTTTCCATTTCATGCATATGCATTGCATCATTCATATCGGAGTCTTGATCCACCCCTTTTTTAGGTAAATGATGGGGACAAATCAAAACGGCAAAAGATTTTACCAAGTCAAGATTAAGAGTCTAGATGTCACCAGCCTTAAGGAGTTGGGGCGGTTGATGGGACCCCTCCAAAGGCAAGCCTTCCGCAAAGTGTATGGAAAGATCTTGGATTTGACTGCAGTGGAGGTATTTACGGAAGTTGTTGTATCCCTCACCCAATACTATGACCAGCCGTTGAGATGCTTCACGTTTGGGGACTTCCAAATGGTACCAACTGTTGAAGAGTTTGAGGAGATATTAGGATGCCCTCTTGGGGGAAGGAAACCGTATCTTTTCTTCGGGTTTCTTCCTTCCTTGAGTAAGATTGCAGCTGTGGTCGGAGATTCGGCAAAAGAGTTGGATTGCATGAAGCAAACTCGGAACGGCGTAGTGGGCCTGCCGCGGAAATACTTGGAAGGCAAGGCAAGGGATATGGCAAGCCAAGAGAAATGGGTCCCGTTTTCGGATATACTAGCTTTGCTGATCTTTGGGGTTGTCCTCTTTCCGAACGTGGACGGTTTGGTGGACCTAGCCGCAATTGATGCTTTCCTTGCATATAACCATCGCAAGGAGAGTCCAGTGGTGGCTATCTTGGCGGACTTATTTGATACCTTTGACCAAAGGTGCGAGAAGAACAGCGCACGGATTTTCTGTTGCTTACCCGCTCTCTGTGTGTGGTTGGTTTCGCACCTATTCCAACAAGACGTAAGACACCCGTTTGCGGAAGAAGAGATTCCCGTTGAGGGGAGAGGACACAACAAGGCTCTACATGTGTCGGTGAGATGTATGGACCATGTCGTCGCAAAGGTACTTATCGACAATGGATTGAGTTTAAATGTGATGCCGAAGACCACCTTGGAAAAGCTTTCTTTTAGTACGTCACGCTTAAAACCAAGTTCGATGGTGGTACGAGCCTTTGATGGTACTCGGCGGTAAGTGATGGGGAAAATCGACATCCCCATTCAGATAGGCCCCCACACTTGCAATGTAGTGTTTCAAGTGATGGACATAAATCCCGCCTACAGCTGCCTCTTGGGGAGACCTTGGATTCATGCGCTGGGAGTGGTCCCTTCGACGCTTCACTAGAAATTGAAGTTCGCGGTGGGTGGACTTTTAGTGATAGTGTCGGGCGAAGAGGATATGTTGGTGAGCTGCCCCTCCTCCGCACCATACGTAGAAGCTGCGGAAGAATCATTGGAAACAGATTTCCAATCTTTCGAGGTGGTGAGTTGCGCCTCTGTGGAAACAAGTCTGTTGCTACCTTCTCTCTCCAACGCGGCCATAATGGTGGCACGGGTTATGCTCAAGCACGGATATGAGCCCGGAATAGTTCTAGGCAAGGACGGCCTCGGGAATGCCGACGTAGTCGATATTAGGGGAAATCCGTACAAATATGGATTGGGGTATGAACCCAGGATGCCGGGAAGGAGGAATGCGCCGTCAAGATTCCGGGCGGATAGGGCATGGCCCAACCATGTTAGCCAGTGTTTCACTAGTGCTGGAATAATGTTTGAGGAAGAGGTGGCAGCAATCGAAGAGGAGTGCCCTCAAGACCCGCCATGTTTCGTGCGGCCATGCCATCCCGATTCCCAAGTGGGGAACTGGTGCTTGATAAGCCAATCAGAGGTCTATACCGCTGATTCAATGTAATTAGAGGCTATAGTTTCCTTTCTCTCTTGTTTTGTGAAACCTACCTTATAAAATAAACAAAGAGATCTTGTTTCATATGTTCTTGCAGTCCCACCTTTTCTCATATCATTTTGCATGTTTTTGTTTCTTTTGTCATGATTCGTATAGATATGGGGGTCTATTCTTTGAGGATCCTAACGACGAGGGTTTGACAATCGATTTCGACCGAGATGTAAGCCAAACGATGAACGAAGAAGAGGAAGAGGACGTCCTTTCACCAGAGTTGGAGAGGTTGATCGCTCAGGAAGAACGCGAAATGAAGCCTCACCAAGAAGAAACTGAACTGGTGGACTTAGGGACCGGAGAGGGAATGAAAGAAGTAAAAGTAGGAACCGGTATGACCGCACCTATCCGCCAAGGCTTGATAACCCTTCTAGAAGAATATCAAGACGTCTTTGCGTGGTCATACCAAGATATGCCCGGTCTAGACTCCGACATTGTGCAGCATAAGTTGCCATTGAATCCGGGGTCTTCCCTAGTTAAGCAAAATCTACGAAGGATGAGACCCGAGATGTATTTAAAAATCAAAGAAGAAGTAAGAAAGCAGTTCGATGCGGGTTTCTTAGCTGTAGCTCGATACCCGGAGTGGGTGGCCAACATTGTCCCGGTCCCGAAGAAGGACGACAAGGTTCGAATGTGTGTAGACTATCGGGACTTAAACCAAGCCAGTCCTAAAGACAATTTTCCCTTGCCACACATTGACATACTGGTAGATAATACGACTAAGTTTGCCCTTTTCTCGTTTATGGACGGTTTCTCGGGGTATAATCAAATAAAGATGGCACCCGAAGATGTAGAGAAGACCACTTTCGTCACCCTATGGGGAACGTTCTGCTATAAAGTGATGGCCTTCGGGCTAAAAAATGCTGGGGCAACCTATCAGCGTGCCATGGTAGCGTTGTTCCATGACATGATGCATAAGGAGATAGAGGTCTACATAGATGACATGATTGCCAAGTCTCGGACTGAGGACGAACACCTCGTCAATCTGCATAAGTTATTCAGAAGGCTGCGGAAATACCAACTGAAGCTAAACCCAACCAAGTGCACCTTCGGGGTAAAGTCAGGGAAGTTGCTAGGATTCATCGTAAGTCAGAAAGGCATAGAGATAGATCCCAAGAAAGTGAAGGCCATTCTTGAAATGCCAGAACCACGCACGGAGAAGCAGGTTCGAGGTTTCTTGGGCAGGTTGAATTATATCGCGAGATTTATCTTGCAACTCACCCCTACATGTGAGCCCATTTTCAAGCTATTACGTAAGAACCAGACGGTCTTGTGGAATAGCGACTGCCAAGAGGCCTTCGAGAAGATCAAACAGAGCCTCGCGAACCCCCCGGTGCTCATGCCACCTGTAACGGGAAGACCTCTTTTCCTGTACATGACTGTGTTAGACGAGTCTATGGGGTGCGTGTTGGGTCAGCACGATGATTATGGAAAAAAGGAACAAGCCATTTACTATCTAAGCAAGAAGTTTATCGCATGTGAGATGAATTACTCAATGCTGGAAAGGACGTGTTGCGCCCTGGTATGGGCGTCACATCGGCTTAGGTAGTACATGCTCAGTCATACCACATGGCTTATTTCCAAGATTGATCCCGTGAAATACATCTTTGAGAAACCGGCCCTCATGGGACGAATCGCTAGGTGGCAAGTACTACTATCTGAATTTGATATCGTGTACGTCACCCAAAAGGCGGTAAAGGGAAGTGCCTTGGCAAATTATTTGGCCCAGCAACCCCTCCAGGATTATCGGCCGATGCACCCTGAGTTCCCGGATGAAGACATCATGGCCCTGTTCGAAGAGAAGCGGACGCACGAGGACATAGACAAATGGATTGTTTGCTTCGATGGGGCATCTAATGCTTTGGGCCATGGAGTAGGGGCAGTCCTTGTATCCCCAGATGATAAGTGTATTCCTTTCACGGCCAGGCTAGGTTTCGATTGTATCAACAATATGGCTGAGTATGAAGCGTGCGCCCTCGGGATTCAAGCGGCCATTGATTTTGATGTAAAACTACTCAAAGTGTATGGAGACTCGGCTTTGGTGATAGGCCAGTTGAAAGGATAATGGGAAACTAGGGATCCACCACACACCTTATCAAACTCACATCTTGAGGTTAGCCGAATTCTTTGACGACATCTCTTTCCACCACATACCTCGGGAAGAGAACCAAATGGCCGATGCATTGGCCACCCTGGCATCCATGTTTCAACTTGCCCCACACGGGGATCTGCCGTACATCGAATTCAGATCTCAGGGCAAGCCAGCGCATTGTTGTGCGATAGAGGAAGAGCGAGATGGGAAACCGTGGTACTTCGACATCAAGCAATATGTCGAGAACAAAGAATATCCACCAGGAATTTCCGACAATGACAAGAGAACATTAAGGAGATTGGCTACTGGTTTCTTTGTGAGTGGTACCATCCTGTACAAACGAAACCACGACATGACCCTCCTACGATGCGTAGATGCCAAAGAGGCGAATTTCATGATTGAGGAAATCCACGGGGGTTCATTTGGGACACATGCCAATGGGCATGCTATGGCCAGGAAGATCCTTAGGGCCGGTTATTACTGGCTCACTATGGAGAGCGATTGCTGCGCCCATGTAAGGAAGTGTCATAAATGTCAGGCATTCGCGGATAATGTCAATGTTCCGCCACATCCTCTGAATGTTATGTCCGCCCCTTGGCCTTTTTCCATGTGGGGGATAGATGTCATTGGGGCCATCGAACCCAAAGCTTCGAATGGTCATCGCTTCATTCTTGTGGCGATAGATTACTTCACCAAATGGGTGGAAGCGACTTCTTATACTAATGTCACGAGAGGTGTGGTGGTCAGATTCATAAAGAGGGAGCTGATCTGTCGATACGGACTCCCTAGGAAGATCATTACTGACAATGGCACCAATCTGAACAACAAAATGATGCAAGAAATGTGCGAGGATTTCAAGATCCAGCATCATAACTCCACCCTTTATCGGCCAAAGATGAATGGGGTTGTAGAAGCTGCAAATAAGAATATTAAGAAAATTGTTCAGAAGATGACAGTGTCATACAAAGATTGGCATGAGATGTTGCCTTTCACCCTGCACAGATATAGAACCTCGGTACGAACTTCTACTGGGGCAACGCCGTATTCCTTGGTTTATGGGATGGAAGCAGTACTCCCATTTGAGGTAGAGGTTCCTTCTCAGAGGATAATAGCGGAATTAGGCCTAAACGAGTCAGAATGGGCTCAAGCACACTACGACTAACTCAACCTTATTGAAGGTAAGCGTTTGACAGCCATGAGCCATGGGCACCTATATCAACAGAGGATAAAGAACGCGTTCGATAAGAAGGTACGCCCGCACAAGTTCAACGAGGGGGACCTTGTGCTGAAAAAGATGTCCCACGCTATTAAGGATAATCGAGGCAAGTGGGCCCCGAATTACGAAGGACCTTTCGTTGTGAAAAGGGCTTTTTCTGGGGGTGCTATGATTCTCACCAACGTGGATGGCGAGGAGCTACCCTTGCCCATGAACTCTGATGTCGTTAAGCGATATTACACTTGAAGTCTGGGGCAATTGAGAGGATCGTTGCATGTTCTTTTATTTCTGAGTTCTTTTGTTCTTCTTGGTTTCCTCCAGGGATTCCCATTCGCTGTAATTGTCTCGTTTCTTTAAAAGAAGAGAAGATGGGTTGAGGCTTCAGTCCTCACTTGGGTTTTAAACCTTGTGTTAGTTTGTAATCACCTGATCCCTCTTCGCTCGGTTCATGGGGTGCCCCAAACGCTTAAATTAAAACTGAACCTAACCAGCCTTCACTAAGAAAATCATTGCATTAAAAACATTCATGCATGCACGTACACATGCATATCTTGTGGTAACAGGGGCAAAATCGTCTTAGGCCACGGTCAGAAGTCGAGACAAAGTTGACGGCAGAAATCAACCAAGGTAAGACGATGACCCGGTCACGATTGGCCGCATATTGTTTGTTTCCTACTTGCAGGTACTTAGGGACGGATGCAAATGAAGGATAGGGTCATGACCGACCGATCGTCATCCCTTCTCGGCGCTGGACAAGCAGAGAACGTCGCTGCAAGGCAGCCCAGTATCCTTTGAATTCACAGTAATTATTACTATTGTTTGTTTTAAATAAGTAATCGATGCCTGATTCTAACTTAAGTAGATTCTAGTAGGCAAACGCTAACCTGTAAGGGGGGGCCATGGTTATGTTTCCCCTAAAAAAAAAATTGGCAGGTTAGCACGCCTGGGCGAGCAACCCCTGCACCAGATTATAAAAAATGAGAGAGGGGGACGTTTTTTGCACCCAAAAACTCTCCCCCCCCCCCTCATTCAAAAGAGAGACTTCACGAAGCTTGCGGTTTTTCCTCTCCCAAGCCACTTTTGGCCACATTTTGCTTTGATTTTTCGTATTCCTACTCACTCCAACAAGTAAGTATTCAATCCTTGAGTTTTTAGCTTTCCATTGGTGCATTTTGTTCATCTTTTGGTGCTCTAAATTGTGAGAATGTGCTCATATTTGTGGGGCAGTTTTGGGGGGTTTTTATGCTTAATTTGTTAGAGTTGAGGGGTTGTAGAGGATGGCCTCACGCCTATGTGGTATTCTAAAACAATGGGGCATGCCACATTGCCCCCATTCTCTTGCAATTTATGCCTAAACACGCGCCCACCAAGTGCTCGGTGAAATGCCCCAATGACATATGGATGTGATTTTTTAAGATTGGGATTGTGGGACTGTTTTATATACATAGGGACATCATAGAGGATTCAAAATAGGTGCCCAAATGCAGTTCTAAGCTTAGGAACCCATGCTCTTAGCTTCAATGCAAGGAAACATGACTTATGTCTAAAAATCTAAATTTTGGTTTTGAAAGTGGAAAAGCATGAAAATTAGGATATGCTTGAGAGGGTTTTTACTAGAATTTGGCTGCCCCCATGAGGGATACTTTGCATCTAGGTAGCATGGAAAATACCTTTCAATGGTATGTATATATGTGTGTGAATATAGGTAGCATGGAAAACACCTTTCAATGGTGTGTATATATGGCATAAAATTCCTTGTAAAGTGTGAATGAGTAGAAGAAAAATGTCTTTCAACATATGCGTATTTGAGGATAGGTAGCATTAGGAGCCTTTTAGAAAATGTACCCATGTCAAAAAGGGCCTAGGACGCTTCCTAAATGAATATATGATGGCATGGAATTTCCTTTTCAAATCCAAGTATGTGCATGATGTAATTAGCTTTCCAATGTGCATATAAATAAATGTGAGTGAAACAACAAAAATTTGTATGATAAATACTTCAAATATGTGTAGATAGCAAAATATTTAGGATGTGATTAGGCGTAAATTTTGACACAATGCCTTGAGCACGAGAATGTGTGTTCTTTTCAAAGATATAATATATGTGTGGTAACTAGAATGTGTTGGATGTCCTTGTATGTTGGCGTAAATAGTAGGATATTTTACACATACGCATGTGCATAAATGTGTTACATTAAACGTGTGCATGAGTTTGTTCTAAATTGGGAGGGTTATCTTGTAAAACTAACTTCCCAAAATGTTTGTCCTCGCAGGAAATGGCTCCGAGAAAGTTTCCTACAAAGAGATCCAGGAAGGACAAAGCGGCTGAAGGGACCACTGCCGCTACTGAGTACGACAGCCATCACTTCCGGAGTGCTGAGCACCAGCAGCGTTTTGAGGCCATCAAAGGATGGTCATTCCACTGAGAGAGACGCGTCCAGCTCAGGGACGATGAGTATACCGACTTCCAGGAAGAGATAGTTCACCGGCGGTGGGCATCGCTGGTTACCCCCATGGCCAAGTTCGACCCAGACATAATCTTGGAATTTTATGCCAATGCTTGGCCTACACAGGAGGGCGTGCGGGATATGAGATCTTGGGTGAGGGGTTAGTGGATCCCTTTCGATGCTGATGCCCTCAGCCAGTTCCTGGGATACTCTTTAGTGCTGGAGGAGTGCATGGAGTGCGAGTATGGCCAGAGGAGGAACCGGGCCGATGGGTTTGATGAGGAGGCCATCGCCCAGTTGCTGTGCATACCGGGACAGGATTTTGCTCGGACCGCTGCCGGGAGACGGGTGCGAATCATGCGCACCAACATGACTACCCTGACTCAGACATGGATGACGTTGCTGCTTAGCAACATCCTGCCCAGCGATCATAATTCCGACCTCCCTCTGCCGAAGTGTCAGCTGGTGTATGCCATCCTGACACGGATGAGCGTTCATGTGGCTCAGTTGATCGCTGATGCCATTTATCTATTTGCAGGTATGCCACCTACCAGGCACCCTCTAGACCCAGATAAGTCTAACAGGGCCCTGGGTTTTCCGGCATTGATCACGGGTCTCTGCCAGTCGTTCGGGGTTCCGGTCACACCTAGTAAGGTGATTCGAGCGCTGATCACCCGGGCTTTCATAGAGAAGTACTGCACAGCTAGACAGGCACAGGGTGGCGAACCACAGGCCCCGGACGCACCGCCGCCACCTCCTCAGGCTGATCCAGCTGGGTCATTTGACACGGAGCGGTATTTACTACATTTGGTTCGCCAGCAGGCGGCCAACCACAGGGCGCACGTGCAGACCCATGACTCTCTCTACCAGCTTAGCCTCAGCCTGCAGAGCCAGGGTTTTGCTTCTTTTCCATGCCCTACTCCGGATCAGTTCAAGGCAGAGGTCGCATGGCCTGGAGATTGGCTAGAGGCCCAGGCAGGGGAGGCACCTGCAGAGGCACCCGCAGAGGTTCCCGGCGAGGCAGATGAGGCCCGCGTGGACGAGGAGATGACCGATTTGTTTGATTTCTAGGAAGGGAGCGGAGCCACATGATTGGGAGATCCCTAGATCCATATTCTCTTTTTATGTTTCCTCTTTTATCTGTTACGTATCATTTTATTTTTGTTTAACTGAGGGACTAACGTTTGTTTCGTTTTAATTGACTTTTGTTTTGTGCATACATGTCGTTTGAACTGTTACGTTAGTATTTACTTTGTTGTTGTCAATAGTGTTTGTTGAAATTTCGGAATCGTGTAGAATTTTTCATTTAGGAACGTCGTCCAAAATAAAAATAAAATGAACCAAAATCATGATAAAAAGAAAGACGCGTTGTGAATAAAATGTCTACGTATATAAATAAAAAGAAAAATGTTTTTATATATGTATGTGAAAGGAAAATGTGTATAGAAGGATTTTTGTGTGTGTAAATAATGTGTGGAAAGAAATTCTTGTGTGTGTGAGCAACGAGTGTATATAAAGAAACTTTTGAATGAACCACAGGTGTGTGTTGGGAAAAACGAAAAAATCTTTGAACATGAATAGGGTTCGTATATAGACCGTGTGATGTAAAGAGAAAGAGTTCTAATGCGTGTACAGAAAAAGTTCGTCATGTATAAGAATGTAGGTGTACAAAGAAAAGTTTTCCTCATAGAGGGCCATGGGTGTATAGTTTTGTTAATATAAAAATGATTCAAAAAGGAAAAAGAAAGAAAGACCTCGAAGGTCAACATGTTATAGTCGTAGGAAGCATAAATCATTCGTAAAGAGCAAACGTATCTTTTGGAAACAAGGGACTGACACTAAGAGTTTATTTTCCTGAATGACCGAAATAAGAATGGATGGTTTCATTGAACCAATGAAAGAACATAATTTGGAAACGTTGGGTCTGTTTGTGTAAATCCCCAACCGTAGTATCACAATGCCATAAACTGGATGCTTGAGTGCCCACCTAGTTGTGGCCATGACTAATTTTGCACGTTATTTCCAAATCATCATTGTTGCGCGTGCCTTGTGGAATAATATGGAAGTTTGGCCCGAGACCGACACCTTGACACACGAATTTGTTTTGCCCCAGATATCAAGATCAGGCTCCCACGATAAAAGACCCCATTGAGACACAACCTTAGACTATTTTGAACCTTGGCCTATAAAAAGAATCCTCATCCTTTCCCCCGAAGCAAAGGACAGCGGAATCTCATCAAGGGAGAGCAAATAGAATGCTAAAACCCGATTTCCCAAAGAAAGGAATGGAGAAGGAAAAAATGAAAAGAAAGGAAAAGAAGGATTCCCGATCGAAGATCGGAAGGAAGTAAACAAGGGAAAAATCGGAGGAAAACAGAGTAATTCCCGATCAATGAAAGAAAGAGAACAAAAGATCTTCAGACCAGATAAATTTTCGGCGAGGTAAGTGACAACCTGCAAAGGAAAACCCATTTTTTGGTGGTTCTTCCTTTCGAATGGCCATTCAAAGTTATTCTCGACTGGCGATATCTCGCCCCACATAAACAAAGAGGAAAAGACCAAAACACCCAGCTTCCTCTCGAAAAACACTACCCTCGAGAAAATCGTATTGATCCGTGATCGTATGTGTGATCTCTGATTCGATAGGAAATCGTGTGCAAAATAAAGTCATGGTGCAGTTATGGTTTGGGATTAGGGCAAAACACTTGCCTGTGTGAGTTTTTTATACACTATGAGTGATTTATTCCCAGTTTCAGCTTAACCCGATGTTTCCCCTGAAAGTTCATTTAAAAGCTAAATGTTGACATCCTGCCCTTCATTTTCGGTTACAAGGAAGATTACCCTTGGCATAAGCATATTGTTTCTCTAAGATATGGTGCTCTCGCGAATGATTTATTTTTCTTTGCAAACAACATGTTTGCCTTTTTAGGTGGAAAAAAATCGGTGGACCATTCGGTCCTGCCAACAAATCTTGTTCGGAGCCCTATGAATTGATTGTCGTTCATGCATCCTCCACGAACGAGTCTGGAGCCCCGCGAATTGATAGCCTAGCGTTGTTCGCCAATTCTCCATTCTCCACTTTTATTCGGAGCCCCATGAATTGATTGTCGTTCATGCATCCTCCACCAACGAGTCTGGAGCCCTGCGAATTGATTGCCTAGCGCTGTTCGCCAATTCTCCATTCTCCACTTTTATTCGGAGCCCCATGAATTGATTGTCGTTCATGCATCCTCCACCAATGAGTCTGGAGCCTCGCGAATTGATTGCCTAGCGCTGTTCGCCAATTCTCCATTCTCCACTTTTATTCGGAGCCCCATGAATTGATTGTCGTTCATGCATCCTCCACCAATGAGTCTGGAGCCCCGCGAATTGATTGCCTAGCGCTGTTCGCCAATTCTCCATTCTCCACTTTTATTCGGAGCCCCATGAATTGATTGTCCATCATGCATCCTCCACCAACGAGTCTGGAGCCCCGCGAATTGATTGCCTAGCGCTGTTCACCAATTCTCCATTCTCCACTTTTATTCGGAGCCCCATGAATTGATTGTCGTTCATGCATCCTCCACCAACGAGTCTGGAGCCCCGCGAATTGATTGCCTAGCGCTGTTCGCCAATTCTCCATTCTCCACTTTTATTCAGAGCCCCATGAATTGATTTTCGTTCATGCATCCTCCACCAACGAGTCTGGAGCCCCGCGAATTGATTGCCTAGCGCTGTTCGCCAATTCTCCATTCTCCACTTTTATTCGGAGCCCCATGAATTGATTGTCGTTCATGCATCCTTCACCAACGAGTCTGGAGCCCCGCGAATTGATTGCCTAGCGCTGTTCGCCAATTCTCCATTCTCCACTTTCATTCGGAGACCCATGAATTGATTGCCTAGCGCTGTTCATGTGTCCTCCACCATTAAGTGCGGAGCCTCCGCCAAACATGTGTGTATATGTATATTATGTTATTGTTGTTTTTGTTGTTGTTTGTATTTTGTTTTGTGTTGCGTAGGAAAAAGAAGAAGTAGAGACGAGAGTCGTCATAGACTAATCACAGAAAGGGCAAAGACGGACGAAATCAGTGCTTTTACCTTTACTTTCCTCTTATCTCTGATAAAAGGTAAGTAAAGAGGGGCAACTATCATACCCTAATTTCGTCCAGGGACTATTGCTTGATGGCATGCAGCCTTTGATTGACCGCTTCGAAGTACTTAGCACCCTTTGTTGCACAATATGTGAAGTCCTGAGACGCGCCGGAAATCAAAAGAAAGCATGGTTACACGATCCGTAAAATTCCATAATGTGGCGGAAACCAAAAGGAAGTATTGTTACGCAATCCGTGAGTTTCCGTAACTTCTTCGAAAGCTAAAAAAGAGTAAATACATGATCCGTAAGGTTTCGTAGCCTTACGGAAAAAAAATAAGTATCGTTACGAAATTCGTAAAGTTTCGTAACGTTACGGAAAAAGAATCACCAAAAAAAGCAAAGGGGGTGTATTTAGTAAAAAAGGGGTGCAAATAGCAATCAGGCCCACTTGGGCCTTCTAGATTCTTCCTCCAAAAGGCGGTTGCTTCTGGAGGAATCAACCTGGCTCGCCTGGGCGAGCTGGGTGGCAAGCTCCTCCCCTATTTTGCTATAAATAGGGGGAGGAATGAAGAAGGAAGGGGTTCAACCTTCTTGGCACTTCGTATTCTCTTGAAATTGCTGAGGAAAATTGTTTTCGTGAAGAAAATCCAAGCCGAGGCGCTTTCGTAACGTTTCTGTAACGTTTCCGTGGGTAATTACGTGAAGATTTTCAACCGTTCTTCGACATTCATCGTTCGTTCTTCAACCGGTAAGTACGCCAAACCGAGCTATTCAATTCATTCTATGTACCCGTGGTGGTCCCCATTTGTTTCATGTACTTTTATTCTCGTTTTCATTTACTTTCCGTACCCCCTTTTGATGTGCTTCAGTCATTTATTTAAGTCATTTCTTGCCTAATCAAAAAATAAAATAAATTTCCACCGATCATTTGATTTGTAATATCCGTTAATTTCTATTAAAATAAATTCCGACTGTTCGGTTGTGTCGTAACCACGTTAGAAATAAAAAAAGAAGTAAAACAATAATATAATAATAAAAAAATACCCTTTTAGTAAAATAAAGCGATAAAATTAATCGGACATTTTCTCTTTGGGATTTCTCATTCTTAATTGAATTGACTAATAACTAAAGTGAAACTAAGGCTAAAATCAACCCGCCAAGTCAAGCTCGTCCACAAAAAAATCACTAAAAAAGGTGTCGCAACGTGCCCTTCGCGGGCGAGCGAAGGCGAGGCTCACGGGTGTGCTTTCCCAAGGAGGAAAGATGCGCGGAGTTGCCACCAACGTTTATTAGTGGAAAACGTCGGGAAAACCGAAGGAAACCGGTCAAAATAAAAATTCTAAGTTCGGGAGTTGTATTTACGTTTGAGGAAGGTATTAGCACCTCTCACGTTTATCTCAAAGGACAACAGCCTATTTTTTAGAATTGTGGAAATTGTGTTACCTTAAATTTTATTTCTTTTTATTTTTTGAGGTCGACAAAAGCGGGGCTTTTGCTCCTACGTACCCTCCATCGAAGAGGAAATCACACCTACGTAGTTCTTTCTTCAGGGTGAATCAAGTGATTCTTTTTACTTTAAAAAATGATCATTTTAAGGCGTTGGACCTTAAAAATGATCCATTTACTTGATAAGGAAAACTGAAATGATAAACTTTCAAACCCTATTTTTGTGGACGAGCTTGACTAGGCGAGTTGATTTTAGCCTTAGTTTCACTTTAGTTATTAGTCAATTCAATTAAGAATGAGAAATCCCAAAGAGAAAACGTCCGATTGATTTTTTCGCTTCATTTTACTAAAAGATATATTTTTTATTATTATATTATTATTTTACCTCTTTTTTGATTTCCATCGTGGTTATGGCACGACCGAACGGTCTGAATTCATTTTAACAGAAATTAACGGATGATACAAATCAAATGATCGGTGGAAATTTATTTTATTTTTAGATTAGGCGCGAAATGACTTAAATAAATGACTGAAGCACGTCAAAAGGGGGTATAGAAAGCGAATGAAAACGAGAATAAAAATACATGAAGCAAAATGTGGACCACCACGGGTACATAGAATGAATTGAAAAGCTCGGTTTGGGGTACTTACCAATTGAAGACTGAAGAAAACGAAGAACGAACGATGAATGTCGAAGAACGGTTGAAAATATTCGCGTAATTACTCATGGAAACGTTACAGAAACGTTACGGAAGCGCCTCGGCTTGGATTTTCTTCACGGAAAAAATTTTCCTCAGCAATTTCGAGAGAATAAGAAGTGCCAAGAAGGCTGAACCCCTTCTCCCTTCATTCCTTTCCCTATTTATAGAAAAATAGGGGAGAAGCTTGCCACCCAGCTCGCCCAGGCGAGCAAGGTTGCTTCCTCCAGAAGCAACAGCCTTCTGGAGGAAGAATCTGGAAGGCCCAAGTGGGCCTGATTGCTATTTGTACCCCTTTTTTTATACTAAATGCACCCCCTTTACCTTTTTTGGTAATTCTTTTTCCGTAACGTTACGAAACTTTACGAATTTCGTAACGATACTTATTTTCCTTCCGCAAGGTTACGAATCCTTACGGATTATATATTTACTCTTTTTTAGCTTTCAAAGAAGTTACAAAAACTCATGGATTGCGAAAAACACCTCCTTTCGATTTCCGTCACCTTACGGAATTTTCACGGATCGCGTAAGCCTGCTTCCTTTTGATTTTCGGCACGTCTCAGGACTTCACATATTGTGCAACAAAGGGTGCCAAGTATGTCTAAGCGGCCAATCAAAGGCTGTATATCATCAAATAATAATCCCCAGACGAAATTAGGGTATGACAGTTGCCCCTCTTTACTTACCCCTCATCGGAGATAAGAGGAAAGCAAAGATAAGACACTGATTTCGTCCGTCCTGCCCTTTTCGTCATGAAGATTCTCATCTCTACTCCTTCTCTCTTTTATTCTTTTTTTTCTGCACAACACAAAACAAACAACAACAAGAACAACGAATATAATGCACACATACACATATACACATGTTTGGCGAAGGAACCGATCCGGAAAATAACAGAAAAACATATTTCCCAGTCACCAGAGGCTCCGCGCTTGATAACGGAGGACATATGAACAGCGCTAGGCAATGAATTCATGGGTCTCCGAATAAAAAGTGGAGAATGGAGAATTGGCGAACAGCGCTACGCAATAACTTCGCGGGGCTTCAGACTCGAAGGTGGAGGATGCATGAACAGCGCTAGGCAATAAATTCAAGGGGCTCCGAAAAAAAATGGAGAATGGAGAATTGGCGAACAGCGCTACGCAATAACTTCGTAGGGCTCCAGACTCGATGGTGGAGGACACATGAACAACGCTAGGCAATAAAATTCATGGGGCTCCGAAAAAAGGTGGAGAATGGAGAATTGGAAAACACCGCTACGCAATAACTTCGCAAGGCTCCAGACTCGTAGGTGGAGGACACATGAACAGCGCTAGGCAATAACATTCAAGGGGCTCCGAAAAAAGGTGGAGAATGGAGAATTGGCGAACAGCGCTACGCAATAACTTCGCGGGGCTCCAGACTCGTTGGTGGAGGATGCATGAACAGCGCTAAGGAATAACATTCATGGGGCTCCGAAAAAAGGTGGAGAATGGAGAATTGGCGAACAGCGCTACGCAATAACTTCGCGAGGCTCCAGACTCGTTGGTGGAGGATGCATGAACAACGCTAGGCAATAACATTCATGTGGCTCCGAAAAAAAGTGGAGAATGGAGAATTGGCGAACAACACTACGCAATAACTTCGAGGGGCTCCAGACTCGTAGGTGGACGACACATGAACAGCGCTAGGCAACAACATTCATGGGGCTCCGAAAAAAAGTGGAGAATGGAGAATTGGCGAACAGCGCTACGCAATAACTTCATGGGGCTCCAGATTCGTTGGTGGAGGATGCATGAACAACGCTAGGCAATAACATTCATGGGGCTCCGAAAAAAGGTGGAGAATGGAGAATTGGCGAACAGCGCTACGCAATAACTTTGCGGGGCTCCAGACTCGTAGGTGGAGGACACATGAATAGAGCTAGGCAATAACATTCATGGGGCTCCGAAAAAAGTTTGTTGGCAGGACCGAACGGTCCATCGGATTTTTCCACCTAAAAGGAAAACATGCTTTTTGAAAAGAAAAATAAATCATTCGTGAGAGCACCATATCTTAGAGAAACAATATACTTGTGCCAAGGGTAATCTTCCTTGTAACCGAGAATGAAGGGCAGGATGTCAACTTTTAGCTTTTAAATGAACATGCAGGGGAAACATTAGGCTAAGCTGAAAATAAATCACTCATAGTGTATAAAACTCACACAGGCAAGTGTTTTATCCTATTCCAAAACCATAACTGCACCATGACTCTATTTTGCACACGACTTCCTATCGAATCAAAGATCAAACGTACGATCACGGACCAATAGGATTTTCTCGAGGGTAGTGTTTTTGGAGAGGAAGCTGGGTGTTTTGGTCTTTTCCTCTTTGTTCATGTAGGGTGGGATATCGCCAGTCGACAACGACCTTGAATGGCAATCTGAAGGGAAGAGACAACAAAAATGGGTTTTCCTTTGCCGACAGTCACTTACCTTGCCGAAAATTTATCTGGTCTAAAGATCTTCCATTCTCTTTCTTTCATTGATCGAGAATTGCTTCTTTTCCCTTTTTACTTCCTTTCGATCTTTGATCGGGAATCCTTCCTTTTCTTTCTTTTGTTCTTTTCTTTATTTCCATTTTTTTTCTTTTTTCCATTTCTTCCTTTTCTTTCTTTTCACTTCTCCTTCCCCATCCCTTTCTTTGGGAAATTGGGTTTTAGCATTCTATTCGCTCTCCCTTGAGGAGATTCTGCTGTCCTTTGCTTCGGGGAAGGAATGAGGATTCTTTTTATAGGCCAAGGTTCAAAAAGTCTAAGGTTGTGTTTCAATGGGGTCTTTTATCGTGGGAACCCTATCTTGATATCTGGGGCAAAACATATTTGGGGTGTCAAGGTGTCGATTTCGGGCCGAACTTCCATATTATTCCATAAGGCACGCGTGACAATGATGATTTGAAAACAATGTGCAAAATTAGTCATGGCTACAGCCAGGTGGGCACTCAAGCATCCCGTTTATGGCATTGTGATACTACGGTTGGGAATTTACACAAACAGACCCAACGTTTCCAAGTTATGTTCTTTCATCAGTTCAATGAATTCATCCATTCTTATCTCGGTTTATTTCGGAAAATAAACTCTTAGCATCAGTCCCTTGTTTCCAGAAGATACGTTTGCTCTTTACGAATGATTTATACTTCTTAACTATAACATGTCGACCTTCGATGTCTTCCTTTCTTTTTTTTTTTGTTTCATTTTTATATTCACAAAACTATACACCTGTGGTCCTTTATGAAGAAATTTTCTTTTGTATATCTACACTCTTATACATGACAAAATTTTTTTGTATGCGCATTGGAACTCTCTCTCTTTACGTCACACGATCAAACCCTATTTACATTCAAAGATCTTTTTCGTTTTTCTCCAACGCACACCTATGGTTCATACAAAAGTTTCTTTATATACACTTGTTGTTCACACACACAAGAATTTCTATACACGTATTTTTTATAAAAACCCTTCTATGCACATTTTCCTTTTTCTTTATATACGCAGACATTTCATTCACTACACTTCTCTTTTTTTTATCATGATTTTGGTTCATTTTATTTTTAGGACGACGTTCCTAAATGAAAAAAATTCTACGCGATTCTGGAATTTCTACAAACACTATTGACAACAACGAAACAAGTACTGATGTAACAACTCAAACGATATGTATGTACAAAACAAAAGTCAATCAACACGAAATAAACATTAGTCCCTTAGTCAAACAAAAATAAGATGATATGTAACAGGAAAAAATGGAAACAAAAAAAGAAATACGGATCAAGGGATCTCCCAATCATGTGGCTCCGCTTCCTCCTAAGAAATCAAGTAAATCGGTCATCTTCTCGTCCTCGCGGGCCTCATCTGCCTCGTCGGGAGCCTCTCCTGGTGCCTCCGGCCAATCTCCGGGCCAAGCGACCTCTGCCCTGAACTGATCCGGAGTAGGGTATGGAAAAGAAGTAAAACCCTGGCTCTGCAGGCTGAGGCTCAACTGGTAAAGACAATCATAGGTCTGTACATGCGCCTGGTGGTTGGCCGCCTGCTGGCGAACCAAATGCCGCAAATACTGCTCCTTATCAAATGATCCAGCTGGGCCAGCCTGATGAGGTGGCGGCGCGTCTGCGGCCAGCGGAGCATTCCCCTGGGCCTGTCTCTGCGTGCAATACTTCTCAATAAAAGCTCGGGTGATGGGCGGCCGAATCACCTTGCTAGGTGCGACGGGGACTCCGAACGACTGGCAGAGTCCTGTGATCAAAGCGAGAAATCCCAGGGCCCTGTTGGACTTATCTGGGTCCAGAGGGTGCCTGGTAGGCGCCATACCTGCAAATAGATAGATGGCATCAGCGATTAACTGAGCCACGTGAATGCTCATCCCTGTCAGGATGGCGTACACCAGCTAACACTTAGGCAGGGGGAGGTCAAAATTATGATCGCTGGGCTGGATGCTGCTGAGCAACAAAGTCATGCAGATCTGAGTCAGGGTGGTCATGTTGGTGCGCATGATCCGCACCCGTCTTCCAGCAGCAGTCCGGGCAAAATCCTGCCCTGGTATACATAACAACTGGGCGATGGCCTCCTCATCAAACCCATCGGACCGGTTCCTCCTCTGGCCATACTCGCATTCCTGGCCCTCCTCCAGCACTAAAGGGTATCCCAGGAACTGGCTGAGAGCATCCGCATCGAACGGGATCCACTGACCCCTCACCCAGGATTGCATATCTTGCACGCCCTCCTCTGTAGGCCAAGCATTGGCATAAAATTCGAGGACTATGTCTGGGTCGAACTTGGCCATGGGGGTAACCAGTGATGCCCACCGCCGGCGAACTATCTCCTCCTGGAAGTCGGTATACTCGTCGTCCCTGAGCTTGACGCGTCGCTCCCGGAGAAATGACCATCCCTTGATGGCCTCGAAGCGCTGTTGGTGCTCAGCGCTCCTAAAACGGTGGCTGTCATATTTGGGAGCGGAACTGGTTCCTTCAGCCGCTTTATCCTTCCTGGATCTCTTTGAGGAAAGCTTCCTTGGGGCCATTTCCTGCGAAAGCCAACATTTGGAAGTTAGTTTTACAAGATAATGCTTATCTTAGCGCAAAAAAAATGTCATGCTAATCGCTCAGATTTGAGAACGAACTCATATAATCTGTTTATGCACACGCGTACGTGTGGAATATCCTACCATTTATATCAACATAGAGGCCATCCAACACATTCTAATTGTCACACACATATATGCATTTGAAAAGAACATACATTCTTACGCTCAAGGCATTGCGTCAAAATTCACACCTAATTTATATCCTAAACATTTGCTATTACAAACTACCTACATATATTTGAAATATATATCATACAAATTTATATTGTTTCACTCACATTTATTCATATTGGCAAGCTAATTACATCCTGTCGCAACCTACCCTTCGGCGGGAGGGCGACGCGTGACTCGCGGGATGCGTGTTCCACGAAAGGAATACGCGCGGAGTCGCCACCAACGTTTATTTGAGGAAAACGTCGGAAAAATTGGAAAAGACGTGATCTACGAACTTTTAAGTGAAAGGTTCGGGAGTTGTATTTACGCACGGGGAAGGTATTAGCACCCCACACGTCCGTCCCAAGGGACGGCAGCCTTTAATCGAATGTGCAAACATGACCTTGATTTTTATGTTCCCTTTTTATGTCTTTATATCCTTTATACCTTTTTTATATTTTTCTCTCTTTTTGTGGTCGACAAGGGTATTTCCCTTTGCTCCTACGTATTCCTCAATTGCGATGAGGAAATCAGACCTACGTAGTTCTTTCTTATCAAGTGATTCTTTTTTTACTTAAAAGGTGATCATTTTAAGGCGTTGGACCTTGAGAATGATCCATTTTACTTAGTAAGAAATTGAAATGACAAACTTCAAAAACCTATTTTTATGGACGAGCTTGACTAGGCGAGTTGATTTTAGCCTTAGTTTCACTTTAGTTATTAGTCAATTCAATTAAGAATGAGAAATCCCAAAGAGAAAACGTCCGATTGATTTTCTGCTTTATTTTACTAAAAGACATTTTTTGATTATTATATTATTATTTTACCTCATCATTTTTTTGATTTCCAACGTGGTTACGGCACGACCGAATGGTCGGAATTCATTTTAACTGAAGTTAACGGATAATACAATTCAAACGATCGGTGGAAATTTATTTTATTTTTAGGTTAAGCGAGAAATGACTTAAATAAAATGGCTTAAGCATGTCAAAAGGGGGTATAAAAAGTAAATGAAACGAGAATAAAAATACACGAAACACAATGTGGACCACCACGGGTACATAGAATGAATCGAAAAGCTTGGTTCGAGGTACTTACCCGTTGAAGATCGAAGAACGATGAAGAACGAATGAAGAACGTCGAAGAACGATCAAAACCTTCACGAAATTCCTTACGGAAACGTTTCGGAAGCGCCTCAGCTTAGATTTTCTTCACGGAAACAATTTTTCCAAGCAAATTCGAAAGAGAGAGAAGTGCCTAAGGGGTTGAACCCTTTTTCACTTCACTTCTCCCCCTATTTATAGAAAATTGGGGGAGAAGCTTGCCACCCAGCTCGCCCAGGCGAGCAGGGTTGCTTCCTCCAGAAGCAACAGCCTTCTGGAGGAATCTTCTGGAGGGCCCAAGTGGGCCTGGTTGCTATTTGCACCCCCATTTTTACTAAGTACACCCCCTGCCTTTTTTTTGGTGATTCTTTTTTCGTAAAGTTACGGAAACTTACAAATTTCGTAACGATACTTGTTTTCTTTCCGTAATGTTACGGAACCTTGTGGATTACATAATCATCCCCTTTTTGACTTACGGAATGTTACAGAACCTCACTAATTGTGCAACGATGCTTCCATTTGATTTCCGGTGTGTCACGGAACCTTACGGATTGTGCATCAATATTTTCTTTTGTTTTCCGGCACGTCCCGGAATTTCACAAATTGCCTAATGATGGGTGCCAAGCACCTTACAAGGACCAAACAAAAGTCGCATGTCATCAAGCAAAGGTCCCCGGACGAAATTAGGGTATGACAGTTGCCCCTCTTTACTTGTCTTTTATTGGAGATAAAAGGAAAGTAAAGATAAGACACTAATTTCGTTCCTCTCGGTTGACGAGAGTCGCGGGTGACCATAAAATTTCCGCATGCAAATGACTTGTTGTTCCCGGGGGAACAAAAGGTGCAGAAGACGATGTCAGTCTCTGCATGCTATCAAGCGTTCTGTCTTACAGATAGCAAAAGAATGTTTATACGGATAACCACTCGAGTATTTCCACCCGTCAGCGTGACTCAAAAGTCAGTATGACAGATCTTGTAAGTGCGGAAGATGATGTAAATCTCCGCGTGTCAACGGGCTTGTCGGCCGCGATTGACGAAGGGTGCAGAATGACCATAATTTGTCTCTGCGTGCCATCGGACACAACTGTGTCTGAATGGCAAAAAGGTGTGCGGAATGACCATAATTTGTCTCCGCATGTCATCGGGCCCGCCGCCTCTGGATGACAAAAGGGTGCAGAATGACCATAATTTGTCTCTGCGTGCCATCGGACACGACTGTGTCTGAATGGCAAAGGGGTGCAGAATGACCATAATTTGTCTCTGCATGTCATATGACCTCAGGGTCAGTATGACAGAGATTGTGGGGCGGCCGACAAAAGCAAGGCTCTTGCTTCTACGTATCCTCCAATGAGGAACTCAGACCTACGTAGTTCTAGATAACTTGTGAGACTTGAAAAAGTCTCCACCGGAAGATGCTGACATCTCCGGAAAGGGCGCAGATGACCACATTGGCCTCTGCTTATCAATCACACTTGGGGTCACTGAATGACGAGGCGCGGATAACCGTAAGGTGTCTCCGCAGGCTACCAGCTCTTGGGTCATGGTAACAAAAAGCGGTGTGGTCGACAAAAGCGAGGCTTTTGCTCCTACGTATCCTCCAATGAGGAACTCAGACCTACGTAGTTCTTGATAACTTGTGAGACTAGAAATAGTCTCAGTGTTTTCTTCGCTAAAATGCGAACGTGCTTTAGTAAAGAGATAAAACTTCCAACTAATCAGATCAACATATGCTTTTCGGACAAAAAACAATGTGTCTATCGGGGAAGGAGAATCTGCTGATGAAATTTTCTCATAACCACAAATGAGATTTTGGATGTTTAGCATTTCGTTTCTAAATGACCATTTAGAGGAAACACTGGGTTCGACAAAAATAGAAGAAAATCACTCAAAGTGTATCAATCTCGCACAGGTAAGTGTTTCATCCTAATTCCGAACCATAGATATGTCATGACTTGACTTTGCAAATTATTTCCTATCAAATAAAAAATTACATGTGTGATCATGGATCAATAGGACTTTCCTTGGGAATGGGTTCTTTTGGTGGGTTTTTCGGCTTTTGTGTGTTTTTGGCCTTTTCCTTTTCTATTTTGGTTTAGTGCGGGGCGAAAAGTCGCTAGCGCACAAGATTTTGGTTGTCAATAAAAGGGAGAGGACCATTTTAGGTCGTGGTTTCCTTTCCTTCTTTTTGTTCATTTGGTGACAATTCGGTATTGCTCAGATATTGTCTAGTCCGAAGACCTTTCTGCACATTTCTTCTGTTTTCTTTCGATCCTTGATCAGGAGCTTTCTTTCCTTCTTCTTCTTCTTTTTTTTTCTACTTTCTCCCATTCTTTGATTGGGAATTTCCTTTCTTTTCTTTTTGCTTTCTCCCACTCTTTGATTGGGAATTTCCCTTCTTTTCTTTTTGCTTTCTCTTTGATTTGAAATTTTCCTTTCTTTTCTTTTTTTGCTTCCGAGGGTAAGGATTGACATTCTCACCCTGGGTCAAGGTTTATGGTGAGTCAGGATTTTGGCTCAAGGCTTGTAGAATGGCTAGACATGATACATGTCAGGGTTTGGTTTGGTTCAAGGATAAAAGGGATGCCCCACATTATTTCCATGACACAAATGCAAAAATGATGATTTGGAAATTTTATGCAAAACTGGTCATGCATGCACCTATGTGGACACTCAAGTGTCAAATTTTTATGGTCATGTGATGCTAGGGCCCAGGATTCATTTCCTCTATTTTAGTCAACCCAATGTTTCCAAAATATGTTCTTTTATCAATTTGTGCATTCATTCAAGTCCATTTCGGGCGTCCGGGAAAATTTTCACAGCATTCACCCTTCAGGTGTACACACATTTTTTTCAAAAACTAGTTATGATCAGTGATTTTTTTTTCAAAGAAAAGTTGGAAGTCATCTCTTTTCAAAAGCACGTCGGTTTTTCAGCTAAACAACTTATTTTTCTTTTCCTTTTTCTTCTCTTTTTTCTTACTTGCTGTCTTTTTCCCTTACTTTCTCTTTTTTTCCTTTTTTTGATTTTTATTTTTTATTTCTTGTTTTTTTTGTTTGTTTTATTATTATTATTATTTTTTTGGACGATGTTCCTAAACGAAGAACTCTACACGATTCCAGAATTTCAAACATCATTGATAGTAATGATATAAACACTAACGCAACAATCCAAACAAAAATGTATGCGCTGTACAAATGACAATCGAAACAACAAAAACAAACATTAGTCTCTCAAGTCAAAACATAACATATAAATGATAAAAGAAATATGAAAGAAAACATGAATCTGGGGATCTCCCATTCATGTAGCTCCACTCCCTCCCAAGAAGTCAAGCAAATCGGCCATCTCCTCGTCCTCGTGGGCCTCCTCTCCATCGCTGGGAGCTTCTGGGGGCGCCACTCTTGCTTGGGCCTCGGGCCAATCCCCGGGCCATGCGACCTCTGCCCTGAACTGGTCCGGAGTAGGGCATGAAAAAGAAGCGAAGCCCTGGCCCTGCATGCTGAGGCTCATCTGGTACAGACAATCATGGGTCTGTACATGTGCCCGGTGGTTGGCCGCCTGCTGGCGAACCAAATGCCGTAAATACTGCTCCATGTCAAATGACCCAGCCGGGCCAGCCTAATGAGGTGGTGGTGGCGCACCCGCGGCCTGTGGAGCATCCCCCTAAGCCTGTCTCTGGGTGCAGTACTTCTCAATAAAAGCCCGGGTGATGGGCGGCCGAATCACCTTGGTAGGTGCCACGAGGACTCCGAACGACTGGCAGAGTCCTGTGATCAGTGCGGGAAATCCCAGGGCCCTGTTGGACTTATCTGGATCCAAAGGGTGCCTGGTAGGTGCCATACCTGCAAAAATATAGATGGCATCAGCGATTAACTGAGCCACATGGATGCTCATCCGCGTCAGGATGGCGTACACCAACTGACACTTCGGCAGGGGGAGGTCGGAATTATGATCGGTGGGCAGGATGTTGCTGAGCAGCAAAGTCATCCATATCTGAGTCAGGGTGGTCATGTTGGTGCGCATGATTCGCACTCGCCTCCCTGCAGCAGTCCGGGCAAAATCCTGCCCCGGTATACATAGCAACTGGGTGATGGCCTCCTCATCGAACCCATTAGACCGGTTCCTCCTCTGGCCATACTCGCACTCCTGGCCCTCTTCCAGCACCAACGGATACCCCAGGAGCTGGCCGATAGCATCTGCATCAAACGGGATCCACTGACCCCTTACCCAGGACCTCATGTCACGCACGCCCTCCTCTGTTGGCCAAGCATTGGCATACAATTCGAGGACTATGTCTGGATCAAATTTGGCCATGGGGGTAACTAGTGATGCCCACCGCCGGCGACCTATCTCCTCTTGGAAATCAGTATACTCGTCGTCCCTGAGCTGGACGCGTCGCTCCCGGAGAAATGACCATCCCTTGATGGCCTCGAAGTGCTGCTGGTGTACAACGCTCCTAAAGCGGTGACTGTCATACTCAGGAGCGGAACTAGTTCCTTCGGTCGCCTTGTCCTTCCTGGACCTCTTTGAGGCAAGCTTCCTCGGGGCCATTTTCTGCGAAGGCAAACATTTGGAAAGTTAGTTTTACCAAGAAATGCTACTCTTAAAACAAAAATGGCATACAACCTCCTCCAATAAACACAAACATCAATGTAAATTTAGAGCAAGCTCATGCACATACTTCCTTACGAATATTCACTCGCACAAGATATTCTTCTAACTAAGAAAAATGCACCCATGCACAATCAAGGCACCTTCGTTACCTAGATTATTTATATGTACTTCCAAGGTGTATTGGCTACCTACATCACATGCATTTCCTTGGCTAAATTTACATACATGCATACTCAAAGCATCTTGGCTACCAAAAATTGCACACGTGCACATTCTGGTATTTCTAATACCTATGCATATACAAACTTTGTGATGAATCTTGGCTATCTACACAATAAGGTACTACATTTCATGCTTTATTCAAGTGTTTTTGCTACCTAAAAGCCGCATGCAAATTCAAGTACATTTCCTTTTGCTGACTAAAATTGTATTCAAATTAAAAGGTATTTTTGTAAGGTATTTCCTTTACATAACATGCAACATATATATATTTTTGTGAGACATTTTGACTACCAAAAATTACATGTACATACATCCAAGTATTTTGCTACCACACCCAAAGTGTAAATTGCCAAAGGTATTTTGCTACCTATTCTAAACCTACACATTTATGATGAGCAAAATTCCTAAACATCTAGGCGTGGGGAAATTGTTGTAGCGTGGCTCATGGCTGATTGCTGGCCAAAAAGGGTAACTTTACCCAATATGCACCCCCTCTTGTGTTCTTTTGCATAAAAACTTTGGTTCCTAGGCCTAGGATATATGTGGGGCAATTACTCTAGCCCTTTCGGAAATGAATGCATGTCCCAAAAAATAGAAAATATGTGCAAACCAAAATGCCCCATGGGTTGTTTCCTTACGAAAATCACGCGCTAATGCCATTGAGGCATTTCACCGAACACTTGGTGGGCGCGCGTTTAGGCATTAATAGCAAGAGAACGGGGACAATGTGGCATGTCCCATTGCTTCAAAATGCATTATAGGCCTAGGGCCATCTCATACAAACCCCCAATTCAACCCAATCAAGCAAGAAAACAAACCAAATTTTCCCCACATATTTGAGCACATTCCCACAATTTAGAGCACCAAAAGGAGATCAAAATACACCAATGAAAAGCTAGAAAGCTTAAGGATGGAATACTTACTTGTTGGTGATGAATAAAAGCGCAAAACAGAATCGAAGAATGCGAAAAGTAGAGATCCTAGGGGTGCAAACTCGTAAATTCCGTGGGTATGGCTTTTGAAAGGGGGGAAAAGAAGTTTTTGAATGCAAAAACGTCCCCCCTTTCGTCACTTTTATATTTTGGTGCAGGGGTTGCTCGCCCAGGCGAGCTAACCTGCACTTTTTTTTTTTTTTTTTGGAGAGGAACATTAACCATGTCCCCTCCTTCCTTATGGGTTAGCGTTTTGCCTAACTTGAACTTACTTAAGTTAGAATTAGGCGTTGATTACTTATTTTTAAAACAAACAAATAGTAAAAGAAAACTGCGAATACAAAGGATACGGGGCTGCCTTGCAGCGACGTTCTCTGCTTGTTTAGCGCAGAGAAAGGGGCGACGATCAGTCGGTCGTGACCCCATCCCCACTTGCATCCGTTCCTAAGTACCTGCAAGTAATAAACAACCAGGTTTGGCCAATCTTGACCGCGTCGTTGTCTCACCTTGATTGGTTTCGACTGTTCATGTTTTGTCCCCACCCCAGAAGGTAGCTCGAGATGATCCTGCCCCTGTTTTACCACAACAATATGCATGCGTATGCGTATGCATGAATGTTTTCAAACGCAGCAAATTTTAGTGAAAGTTGGTTTAGGTTCAATTTTAATTAAGCGCTTGGGGCATCCCATGAACTGAGCGGAAGGGCTCAGGTGATCACAAATTAACGCAAGGTTTGAAACCAACGTGAGGACTAAAGCCTCGAATCCACGTTCATTTCTTTGAAAGATTGTAACGAGAGATACTGTAGACGGGGAATCCCTGGGGGAAATCCAGAAAACACATAAAGATAAAGAACATGCAATGACATCCTTAATTGCCCCAGATTCTAAGCATAATATCGCTTGACGACATCAGAATTCACAGGCGAAGGTAGCTCTTCGCCATCCATGTTGGTAAGCACCAGGGCTCCTCCGGAAAAAACCCTCTTCACAACAAAAGGCCCTTCGTAGTTTGGGGCCCATTTTCCTCGATTGTCCTTGACAGCATGGGACATTTTATTTAGCACAAGGTCTCCCTCATGGAACTTGAGCAAGCGTACCTTCTTGTCGAATGCACTCTTCATTGTTCGCTGGTACAAGCGCCCATGACTCATGGCCGTTAAGCACTTACCCTCAATGAGGTTGAGCTGGTCATAGCGCGTTTGGGCCCACTCTGATTCCTTTAATCCGGATTCTGCCAAGATCCTTAATGACGGGACTTCTACCTCAAACGGTAACACAACCTCTATCCCATATACCAATGAGAACGGCGTTGCCCCAATTGACGTTCGCACTAAAGTTCGGTAACCGTGTAACGCGAATGGGAGCATTTTGTGCCAATCTCTGTATGACACGGTCATCTTTTGGATAATCTTTTTGATATTCTTATTGGCTGCTTCCACGGCTCCATTCATCTTTGGCCGGTAGGGTGTGGAATTGTGATGCTGGATTTTAAACTCCTCCCTGGCATCCACACACCGCATGAGTGTCATGTCGTGATTTCTCTTATATAGTATGCTTCTGCTCATGAAGAAACCGGCTGCCAACCTTCTCAATGTCCTCTTATCATTGTCGGCAATCTCTGGTGGGTATTCTTTGCTTATGACATATCGCTTGATGTCGAAATACCAAGGCTTTCCGTCCCGTTCCTCTTCTACTTGGCAACAATGCGCGGGTTTGCCACGACACCAAAATTCAATGTAGGGTAGATCCCCGTGCGGCGTTAGCTGGAACATAGACGCCAAAGTAGCAAGCGCATCCGCCATTTGATTTTCCTCGCGGGGAACATGATGGAAGGAGATCTCATCAAAGGTCTTAGCCAATTCCTTGATATAGGCTTTGTAGGGTATCAGCTTGGGATCTCTAGTTTCCCATTCCCCTCTCAGCTGATGGATTACCAACGATGAGTCGCCGTACACCTTGAGTAGTTTGACATTGGAGTCAATTGCTGCCTAGACGGCTAGGGCACATGCTTCATATTCGGCCATGTTGTTGGTGCAGTCGAATCCTTGCCTGGCTGTGAAAGGTACACATTGATTGTCCGGAGAGACCAATACTGCCCCAATGCCATGGCCTAGAATGTTTGACGCTCCGTCAAACCATACGGTCCATTTGTCCCGATCTTCGTCCAATTTTTCCTCAAACAAGGCCATGATGTCCTCATCCGGGAATTCAAGATGCATGGGCTGATAGTCGTTAAGAGGCTGTTGAGCCAAATAATCTGCTAAGGCGCTTCCTTTTATCGCCTTTTGGGTGACGTAGACTATATCAAACTCGGATAGCAGGACTTGCCACCGGGCGATTCGTCCCGTGAGAGCTGGCTTTTCAAAGATGTACTTAACCGGGTCCATCTTGGATATCAACCAGGTAGTATGGCTCAGCATGTACTGCCTTAGGCGATGGGATGCCCATACTAAAGCACAACACATTCTTTCGAGCAAGGAGTAGTTCATTTCACAGGTCGTGAACTTCTTACTTAGGTAGTAAACAGCGCGCTCTTTCTTTCCGGATTCGTCATGTTGCCCCAGCATACACCCCATTGACTCGTCTAAGATTGTCATGTACAAGATGAGAGGCCTTCCAGGTACTAGTGGCATAAGCACGGGAGGATTCATAAGGCACTTCTTGATCCTTCCAAAAGCTTCTTGGCAATCCTTATTCCAGCAATCAGTTTGGTTTTTGCGTAAGAGTTTGAACAACGACTCACAAATGGCGGTGAGCTGCGATATGAATCTGGCAATATAATTCAAGCGTCCCAGGAAGCCTCGGACTTGCCTCTCAGTATGGGGTTCTGGCATCTCAAGGATGGCCTTCACCTTTTCGGGGTCTACCTCTATTCCTTTCTGGCTCACGATGAAACCAAGCAATTTCCCTGATTTGACCCCAAAGGTACACTTGGCGGGGTTCAACCTTAATTGATATTTCTTAAGCCTTTCGAACAACTTCCGCAGGTTGACAAGGTGTTCTTCCTCGGATTTAGATTTAGCAATTATGTCGTCCACGTAGACCTCGATCTCTTGATGCATCATATCATGGAACAAAGCTACCATGGTCTGTTGATAAGTTGTCCCGGCATTCTTGAGTCCAAAGGACATCACCTTGTAACAGAACGTCCCCCACAGGGTGACAAAGGTAGTCTTTTCCATATCCTCTGGCGCCATCTTTATCTGATTGTAACCGGAGAAACCGTCCATGAAGGAAATTAAAGCGAAATTGGCTGTGTTATCCACGAGGATATCGATGTGTGGCAAAGGAAAATTGTCCTTGGGACTGGCCCGATTCAGGTCCCGATAATCCACACACATTCGTACTTTCCCATCTTTCTTAGGGACCGGTACAATGTTGGCAACCCATTCTGGATACCGAGCGACGGCCAGAAAACCAGCGTCAAATTGCTTCTTCACTTCTTCTTTTATCTTCAAGGATGTTTCGGGCTTCATCCTTCTCAGTTTCTGCTTTACTGGGGAACACTCGGGATTTAGAGGTAATCGGTGCTGTACAATGTCAGAACTCAAACCGGGCATATCTTGGTATGACCAAGCAAAGATGTCTTGGTAGTCCCTTAGCAGGATTATTAATTCTTCACGGATAGGTGCGGTAATACCTGTGCCTATCTTTACTTCCCTTTTTCCACTGCCAATTCCCAAGTCTACTAGTTCTGTTTCTTCTTGATGAGGCCCCATTTCTTGGTCCTCATGGGCGACCATCCTTTCTAATTCTGGGGGAAGTCCCACATCCTCGTTCCCTTCATCTTCTGTTTGATTCGTTTCTTGCTCGAAGTTGATAGGCGGGTCCCAGGTATTAGTACCTTCGGGGGACTCGTCATCCGATCTGCCGTTTCAGAAAAGAAGTAAACATGCAAATGGATGAGAATGGGTAGAGACGTAGGAACAGATGAAGAAAGATCCTTGTATTATAATTTTAAAAACAAAATACACAAAGCCTTAACCAAAAGAAAAACTCTAAAGCCTAGGCCCAACTATAGAGCTTTTAAAACCGTAAAGGTTTACATTATGCTCGCTGCGTAAATGTCGGGGCGTTCCTCCACTCGCCAATTCCCCAGTTGGAAATCAGGAGGGCAAGGTCGTACCAAATCCAATGTACTCGGAACATCATCTTCGTATATTGCGACCACTTGACCTTCGTCTCCCAGACCCGCGCTTATAAAGCTTCTACTTATGTGGCAGGGCGGGCTTCCTTCACTTTCTTGTCTCAACCGCGAGCTTTGACCACCGCTCTTCCTTCCCGTGATGCTTCTCTTTATATCTGCCTGAGTGGGTTTATAGCCTAAACCATACTTCCCACGATTTCCTTTGGCATTTATCAGGCTAGTTATGCCGCCGTTGTCTTTGCCTAAACCCATTCCGGGTTCGTAACCGTTCCCCAACATAACTCGGGCCATCATTACTACTGCATCGGATAGGCAAGGCTGCCCAGAGAAGGAGTCCACAGAGGAAATGCTTACCACCTCAAAAGACTGGAAAGCGGTTTCTAATGACTCCTCTGCGGCTTCCACATAAGGCATAGAGGATGGGCAGCTCACCAAGATGTCTTCCTCGCCTGATACGATGACCAGATGCCCTTCCACTACGAATTTCAACTTTTGGTGGAGTGTAGAGGGAACAACTCCCACTGAGTGGATCCACGGACGCCCCAACAGACAGCTGTAGGGGGGGTTAATATCCATTATTTGGAAAGTAACTTGACAGGTGTGAGGACCTATCTGTACTGGGAGATCGATCTTTCCCCTAACCTCTCGGCGGGTGCCGTCGAAGGCACGAACCACCATTGAACTCGGTTTTAAGTGGGAGGCATTGAATGGTAATTTCTCCAAAGTGCTCTTAGGCATCACGTTTAAACTGGAACCATTATCGATGAGCACTTTGGCTACGATATGGTCCATACACTTGACTGATACATGCAAAGCTTTATTATGCCCTCTCCTCTTGGCGGGGATTTCTTCTTTGGCGAAGGCGAGATAGTTGTTGGCAGTGATATTATTGACCAGCCCTCCGAAACCTTCTACCGAGATGTCTTGGGCCACATGGGCCTCGTTCAGAACTTTTACTAGCAGAGCCCGATGAGGCTCGGTGCTCATGAGCAACTCCAACAACGAGACCCTAGCCGGAGTTTTGTTGAGCTGTTCGGTAACCTTGAATTCGCTCTGCTGAATTATACGGAGGAACTCACTGGCTTCCTCTAGCGACACCTCCTTTTTACCATCCTTTTTCTCCGGAAGACCTTTCGCCGGAATATCTTTATTCGAAGCGTGGGGTGCTTCACCATCTTGTTCCTCCACCACTTTTCCTTTCCCCTTGACGTTCGAGGGTTGGACTGGTAGGTCCGGAGGCGCAAACACACGACCGCTACGGGTCACACCACTCAGTCCCGTGATATTGGTTACCTTAGCCGACAACGAGCTGACATCGGTGGCTTCTTCTTCCTTCTCCCTCGGAGGTGTATATCTCGATGGGATTGCGTGGCTATTTTGGTATGGGAAAGGAACAGGTTTAGCTGCTAAGGGGTGTCCGGGTTTTTGCGAAGCTGTGCCCTTGGTGAAGTATATCACCAAGGGTTTGGGCTTTGCAACACTGCTCCCATCCGTGGACTGCATGCATATATGCTGCTCTTCTCTTCCTTCACTGCCAACTTCCAGTCGACCTTGATCTATCATCCGCTGTAACAATTCCTCTACTCCCAAACACGTTTCCATGTCATGCAGCTCGCTGGAATGCAGCAAACAGGAATCCTCCTTACACCCATTATGGGGAATCACACCTCCCTTTTGTAGGGCCTCAAAGATAAACCTCCTAGGAGTTGCCACATCCTTTAAAGGTTTAGATCTGCGCGGCCTATCGGACTCAACGGCGTTAACCGCTCCCCCTCCATGATTGGCGAGCGGGTTGGTTCTCACATTGGGCCGATCCTCTTGGAAAGTCAGCCATCCAACATCTATCAAATGTTGGACCTTGTATTTAAGGGCCAAGCATTTTTCAATGGAATGCCCCGGGACACCCCCATGGTACTTGCAAGTTGCGTTAGGGTCATACCACTTTGGGAAAGGGGGTTGGAGGACCTTTCCGGGAGTTACCACGGCCAAATGGTTGGCGATGAGGGATGGCAAGAGGTCTTCGTACGTCATTGGGAGTGGGGTGAATTCTTGAAATGGCCTCGGAGGGAAGTTCCTTGTTGCGTTGAAATTACCGGTCGGGCGAGTTGTGTTCGGAGTTGGAACTTGGGGAGCTTCCCTCTGGGTGGGTGCCTTAGGCTGCACAGGTGCCGAACTAGAGGCGTTCTCGGTATGAACCGAGAAGCTCGGGTGATGTTGTGCGTACTGATGGGTACCATGAGGTGTCTGCGGGGGTTTGACCCACGCGGGTGTTGAAGAGACGGCATGGGCATCTCCTTCCTTCCTTTTTGCCCCCGTTGTCCCGATTCTTTTGGCATTGGCACTCGTGGAGGAAACGTAATCGAACTTTCCTCTTTTCAACCCTACCTCGATTCTTCCCCCGGCGAACACTAGGTCCGCGAAGTTGGACGGCATGTAACCTACTAGCTTCTCATAGTAGAACACTGGCAGAGTGTCTACCATCATGGTGATCATCTCTCTCTCAACCATGGGAGGAGCCACTTGTGCCGCCAGGTCTCTCTCAACCATTGTTCTCTCCACCGCCATCTTTAAAGGTTTCGCCCTCTTTCTTGAACATATTCTGCAGCTGAGTGCGATCGGGAGCCATATCGGAATTATACTGATATTGCCTTAGGAAGGCAGTAATCAGATCCTTCCAAGTACAGATACAGGAAGCTTCCAAATTAGTGTACCAAACTACCGTGGCTCCGACCAAGCTATCTTGAAAAAAGTGTATTAATAGCTTCTCATCCTT
Organism: Glycine max; assembly: GCF_000004515.6. Classification (NCBI taxonomy): domain Eukaryota; kingdom Viridiplantae; phylum Streptophyta; class Magnoliopsida; order Fabales; family Fabaceae; genus Glycine; species Glycine max. The sequence continues at coordinate 23,705,693 of NC_016091.4, read as the reverse complement.
AGAGTGTGCGCCCATCTTGCGACAGTACATCTTGAGATGGTTTTTGGGACAAGTCGTCCCTTTATACTTGTCGAAGTCCGGTACTTTGAACTTCGGGGGGATAACAACATCGGGTACTAAGCAAAGATCCGTCATGTCTGCGAACGGATAGTCCCCAAATCCTTCCACGGCTCTCAATCTCTCCTCGAGGAGATCGAGCTTCCTCCTTTCTTCAGTTGCCGGGGGCGGTCCTTCCGTGGACAAAACTATTGGTTGTGTCGTGATGTTGGGCTGAGGCAACGTGCTGGGTGCCGGCCCTTCGGGGATCGGAGGATAGAACTCGACATCCCTTCGAGCATAGTCTTGAGGGTCTTTGTGGACCTCGTCGGGTTGTTGAGGAGGCTCTCTTTCAAGGATGGGAGAAGCAATAGGGCCCGCATCGTCTTGCAAGACGGGTGGTGAGTAGTTGGGCGGCAATCCATAAGGGTAAGCCGCTCGGTTGTATCCCAGGTGAGGGTTGCCATCGTGCCCCAGTGTGTCCCTTCCCCGTCCTACTATGTTTGAGGGAGGATGGTGCGCAGTTGCCAAGAGAGTTGGGTCTGCTTCGGCAGCCGAACTGACAGCGGCAGCGGTGGCCACGTTTTTCTCCATGAGCTGCCTCATTCCTAACATGGCCTCCATCATGGAAGCCATTTGTTCTTTCAGAGCCGACATGTCGGCTTTCATCTGTTCCTGTGTCTCCTCTTGATCACCCATCATTCTAGATTTGGATCTGGTGCGATAGGGATGCCTTGTGGCGCGTTTAGTTATGGTGTTTTTCCCTAAAAAACCAAACGTGAGGAGTGGGTAAAGAAAGAAAGAATGCATGCTAGAGATAAAATGCGGGAGTGGTTTGATTCGCACAAGCTTTTTTGGAGTAAAAACATGGGACCAACTCATTTTATTTCAAAAAGTCGTATCTAGTCAAGGTCTGAGAGACCATACAAGTTTCCTAGCGATTTCTAATTATGTGGGTCATTAAGTCTATCATATGCTGACAATAGCCGAGAAGCCCATGAATTTCTTCGGGGGCGGAGTAGGTGTCCGCCATCGCCTTGGCCTTGGCTAACAATCGGGGAAGTTCTTGACTCCCGTTCAAGGTAAGAGCAAACCGATCCATCCACATGGTTGCCTCTTGGTGTAAAGAGTCGATCACCCTTCCTCTAGCCTCTTTTTCCGCGTATACTTGGGCATACTCGTCCGCGACCCTATGCTCGTGGGCCGTGGCTAGACCTAACTCTTCTTGGTACTTGGCGATGATAGCTAGCATGTTGGTCTCTGTCTCGCATAAACGCTGAGACAAGCTCCTTTTGGACCTTGAACATGCAACTAACTCCTCTTTCAAGACCATGCTATGTGCTCGCGACTGGTCCCTCTCTTCCCTTCGCAGCTTGAGTTCACTGTTGCTACCCCACAGAGCTCCGCGAAATTTGTTACGGCCATACTCTTCCTTGCGAGCCCTCTTGGTCTCTTGTTCAAGGGCTTTCGCGGTAGTTGCATTCTCTTCCCGTAATCCGGCACACTCCTTCCGGATGTGTGTAGCGGCCAACTTGAACTTCTCCTTGGCAAGTTTCTCCTTTCCTAACTCGCTTTTGAGAGCTTGGACTTCTTCATCCTCTTCCGGTGCTTCAAAACTCTCTTCGCTGACGTCTTTTAACTTGGCGAGCCAATCTAAACCTCGTATATGAACTTTCAGCCATTCATAGTAACCACCAATGATGCCATTACGAATGCCCCTATGTTCTTGATCTTTCCTTAATGGGGTTTCCCATGCCTTATGGATTCTTTGTATAGCCTTGAAATTTTGTGCACCGAAATCCCTCACAAGGAAAGGAGACATGCTTTCTTCCATCGGTGCTCCCCTCATGGAGTACCCTAGTTGTCTTATAGCGAGCGCGGGATTGTAGTTAATACAACCCCTCATTCCTATCAGCGGAATGTTTGGGTACCCTCCACATGAGAAAAGGACTCCCTCCTTTCCTTCCTTCCATCGGGGGAACCAATTGATTGTTCTACCTCCTATCCCAGCCAAAAGCTGGTCCCAATCTATTCTCCTCTTTTCAGTACACGAGCGATGGCTCTGGAGCGGACATGAATGCCTTGTGTCTTGCTGGAACAAGTGTGAAACCAACCAAACACAGAGGGCGGGCAAGCAACAGATGATCCGTGCGCTACTCTTTTCGCACCTTCGGTTAAATGTGTCAAATAAATCTGCCAAGACAACCACCACCGGACTTTCCTTGCTATGGTGGTATGCAAGGAAAGCGTCGATGGCTGCTAGGTCCACTAAACCATCTACGTTTGGAAAGAGGACGACCCCAAAAATTAGCGAAGCTAACACATCCATAAACGGGACCCAATCTCCTTGATTGGCCATACCCCTCGCCTTGTCTTCTAGGTACCTCCGTGGTAGGCCCGCTATGCCGTTCCGAGTCTGTTTTATGCAGTCCAAACCTCTTCCTGAATCCTTGACCACAGTTGCAATTCTGCTCAAAGAGGGGAGACACCCGGAGGAAAGGTATGGTTTTCTTCCCCCGAGAGGACATCCTAGAATTTCCTCAAATTCTTCAATGGTTGGTACCAATTGGAAGTCTCCGAACGTGAAGCATCTCAAAGGCTGGTCGTAGTATTGGGTGAGTGATGCAATGGCTTCTATGGATATCTCTGCTATGGTCAACTCTAAGATCTTTCCGTAAATCTTGCGGAAGGCTTGCATTTGGAGAGGTTCCATCAACCGCCCTACTTCCTTGATGCTGGTGGTATCTGGGCCTTTAACCTTGACTTGGTAAAACCTCTTGCCGGTTTGATTTGTCCCCATGCTTACTAAAGTGAGACAAAAAGCTGGTGCAAATCAAAACTCCGATATCTCATGGGTGGAATGGATGAATGCATGAAGGAATGCATATGACACAGATGTAATTTAAGAATGCGGGTGCCCGGGACATTGTCTCCATTTTAGACACAACGTCTAGGGGTAGCAAAGTGCCCCAACATATGTATTTAAAACGGTGACCCAGACCCTCCATTGATTTGTCTATAGAGGGGATCAAGACAGAACCCCTATGCGATGCATATGCAAAAGGCGCAATAGCATGACGATATTCACTGAACATAAGCAAAAGGGTATATGATATTTATGCATGGCAGTGTGAAAAATGGCACGCAACGTGTTTGCTCCGTGCCCCTATTTAAGGGACCTATAAGGGAGAGAACTAACTAGGCATTTAGTGATAACCCCCAAGGTAGTCATATCTCTCTTGATAGTTTCTAGAGATATTATCCCCTTTGAAGAACATACGGCAGCAGTAGGGACTACTAGCAACAATATGTTTTCAAAGAGGAAAACTCTAGATGAGGGTTCACTGTAATCAAGCAAGTCGGAGACCTAGCATGATCACAGATCCACCTCCACTCCTTATGTTCCCATGTACCCGGGTATAGGGCCCTTTTTCAACTCACAGTGTGTGCAAATAGTGTTGGTGTTTGTGTGCATCAAATGAATAAATATTTACCTCATGCATACATTTTAAAACGCACTAAAAGCAACAAAGATTTTATATACACAAGAACATAATGAAGGGAAACCAACAAAGGAGAAAGTCATGGTAAAGCATTGCACAAGATTAAATGGCCTAACTCTCTAAAAACTTTCCCCAGTGGAGTCGCCAATTGTCGCAACCTATCCTTTGGCGGGAGGGCGACGCGTGACTCGCGGGATGCGTGTTCCACGAAAGGAATACGCGCGAAGTCGCCACCAACGTTTATTTGAGGAAAACGTCGGAAAAACCGGAAAAGACGTGATCTACGAACTTTTAAGTGAAAGGTTCGGGAGTTGTATTTACGCACAGGGAAGGTATTAGCACCCCACACATCCGTCCCAAGGGACGGCAGCCTTTAATCGAATGTGCAAACATGATCTTGATTTTTATGTTCCCTTTTTATGTCTTTATATCCTTTATACCTTTTTTATATTTTTTTTCTTTTTGTGGTCGAAAAGGGTATTTCCCTTTGCTCCTACGTATTCCTCACTTGCGATGAGGAAATCAGACCTACGTAGTTCTTTCTTATCAAGTGATTCTTTTTTACTTAAAAGGTGATCATTTTAAGGCGTTGGACCTTGAGAATGATCCATTTTACTTAGTAAGAAATTGAAATGACAAACTTCAAAAACCTATTTTCATGGACGATCTTGACTAGGCGAGTTGATTTTAGCCTTAGTTTCACTTTAGTTATTAGTCAATTCAATTAAGAATGAGAAATCCCAAAGAGAAAATGTCCGATTGATTTTCCGCTTTATTTTACTAAAAGACGTTTTTTGATTATTATATTATTATTTTACCTCATCATTTTTTTGATTTCCAACGTGGTTACGGCACAACCGAACAGTCGGAATTCATTTTAACTGAAGTTAACGGATAATACAATTCAAACGATCGGTGGAAATTTATTTTATTTTTAGGTTAAGCGAGAAATGACTTAAATAAAATGGCTTAAGCACGTCAAAAGGGGGTATAAAAAGTAAATGAAACGAGAATAAAAATACACGAAACACAATGTGGACCACCACGGGTACATAGAATGAATCGAAAAGCTTGGTTCGAGGTACTTATCCATTGAAGATCGAAGAACGATGAAGAACGAATGAAGAACGTCGAAGAACGGTCAAAACCTTCGCGAAATTCCTTACGGAAACGTTTCGGAAGCGCCTCGGCTTAGATTTTCTTCACGGAAACAATTTTTCCAAGCAAATTCGAAAGAGATAGAAGTGCCAAAGGGGCTGAACACTTTTTCACTTCACTTCTCCCCCTATTTATAGAAAATTGGGGGAGAAGCTTGCCACCCAGCTCGCCCAGGCGAGCAGGGTTGCTTCCTCCAGAAGCAACAGCCTTCTAGAGGAATCTTCTGGAGGGCCCAAGTGGGTCTGGTTGCTATTTGCACCCCCATTTTTACTAAGTACACCCCCTGCCTTTTTTTTGGTGATTCTTTTTTCGTAAAGTTACGGAAACTTACGAATTTCGTAACGATACTTGTTTTCTTTCCGTAATGTTACAGAACCTTGTGGATTACATAATCATCCCCTTTTTGACTTACGGAATGTTACGGAACCTCACTAATTGTGCAACGATGCTTCCATTTGATTTCCGGTGTGTCACGGAACCTTACGGATTGTGCATCAATATTTTCTTTTGTTTTCCGGCACGTCCCAGAATTTCACAAATTGCCTAATGATGGGTGCCAAGCACCTTACAAGGACCAAACAAAAGTCGCATGTCGTCAAGCAAAGGTCCCCGGACGAAATTAGGGTATGACACATCCTACACACACTTGCATTCAAAAGAGAATTCCATGCTATCATACATCCATTTAGGAAAATAATCATTCACACTTGGCAAGGAATTTCATGCCCCTTATATTTACACATATATCTACATACCATTGGAAAGCATTTCCCACGTTACCTAGGTGCAAAGTATCAATCATGGGGCAGAACAATTTCGAGTAAAAACTCTCGCAAGCAAGTCCTAATTTTCATGCTTTTCTAATTCTAAAACCAAATTTTGGGTTCCTAGCCATGAGTATGTTTTCTTGAATTAAAGCTGAAAAGTTTGGGTTCCTAAGCTTGAAATTGCATGTGGGCACCTATTTTGAATCTCCTATGCTGTCTCTACATACATAAAACAGTCCCACCATCCCAATTTTGCAAAACCATATTCATATATCGTTGGGGCATTTCACTGAGCACTTGGTGGGCGCACGTTTGGACATAAATTGCAAGAGAATGGGGGCAATGTGGCAAGCCCCATTGCTTCAGAACACAACATAGGCCTAAGGCCTTCTCATTCAAATCCTCAACTCAAGAAATCAAGCATAAAAACAACCCAAAACTGCCCCACAAATATAAGCACGTTCTCACAATTTAGAGCACCAAAAGATGAAGAAAATACTCCAATGGGAAGCAAAAAACTCAAGGATTGAATACTTACTTGTTGGAGTGAGTAGAAACACCAAAAATGAAAGCAAAATGCAACCAAAAGTGGCTTAGGGGAGCAAAAACCGCAAGCCTTCGTGAGTTCTCTCTTTTGAATGAGGGGGGGGGGGGGAAGTTTTTTGGATACAAAAACGTTCCCTTCCCTCGTTTTTATATTTTGAATGCAGGGGTTGCTCGCCCAGGCGAGCTAACCTGCAAAATTTTTTTTTTTTGGATACATTAACCATGCCCCCCCCCCCCTCTTATGGGTTAGCGTTTTGAACCTACTTAAGTTAGAATTAGGCGTCGATTACTTATTTAAAACAAACAATAAAATACTACGAATTTCAAAGGATACTGGGCTGCCTTGCAGTGACGTTCTCCACTGGCCCAGCGTCGGAAAGGGGTGACGATTGGTCGGTCGTGACCCTATCCTCCATTTGCCTCCATCCCTAAGAACCTGCAAGTAGGAGACAAACAATACGCGGCCAATCGTGACCGGTCAACATCTTACCTTGGTTGATTTCTGCCATCGACTTGTCTTGACTTCTGACCGTGCCCTGAGACGATTCTGCTTCTTGCTATCACAAGATATGCATGTGCATGTGCATGTATGAATGTTTCTAATGCGATGATTTTTTTAGTGAAGGCTGGTTAGATTCAATTTTAAATAAGCATTTGGGGCACCCCATGAACCGAGCGAAGAGGGCTCAGGTTATAACAAAACTAAAGGTTTGAAACCAAAGGGAGGACTGAAACCTCGCCCATCTTTTCTTTTCAAAGAAACGAGACAAGTACAGTGAATGGGAATCCCTAGAGGAAACCAAAAAGAACGAGAAAAACTCAGAAATAAAAACATGCAACGGTCCTCTCGATTGCCCCAGACATCAAGCGTAATATCGTTTAACAACATCGGAGTTCACGGGCGAGGACAACTCCTCGCCATCCATGTGGGTGAGTATCAGAGCACCTCCAGAAAAAGCTCTTTTCACCACGAAAGGTCCTTCATAATTCGGGGCCCACTTGCCTCGATTATCCTTAACAGCGTGGGACATCTTCTTCAGCACGAGGTCCCCTTCGTTGAACTTGCGCGGGCATACCTTCTTGTCGAATGCATTCTTTATCCTTCGTTGATATAGACGCCCATGGCTCATGGCTGTCAAACGCTTACCTTCTATAAGATTGAGTTGGTCGTAGTGTGCTTGAGCCCACTCTGACTCTTCTAGGCCTGACTCCGCTATTATCCTCTGAGAAGGAACCTCTACCTCAAATGGGAGTACTGCTTCCATCCCATAAACCAAGGAATACAGCGTTGCCCCAGTAGAAGTTCGTACCGAGGTTCTATATTCGTGTAGGGTGAAAGGCAACATCTCATGCCAATCTTTGTATGACACTCTCATCTTCTGAACAATCTTCTTAATATTTTTATTCACAGCCTCTACAGCCCCATTCATCTTTGGCCGATAAGGGGTGGAGTTATGATGCTGGATCTTGAAATCCTCGCACATTTCCTGCATCATCTTGTTGTTCAGATTGGTGCCATTGTCAGTAATGATCTTCCTGGGGAGTCCATATCGACAAATCAACTCCTTCTTTATGAATCTGACTACCACACTTCTCGTGACATTAGTATAAGAAGCCACTTCGACCCATTTGGTGAAGTAATCTATTGCCACAAGAATGAAGCGGTGACCATTCGACGCTTTGGGTTCGATGGCTCCAATGACATCTATTCCCCACATGGAAAAAGGCCAAGGAGCGGACATAACATTCAGAGGATGTGGCGGAACATTGACATTGTCCGCGTATGCCTGACATTTATGACACTTCCTTACATGAGCGCAGCAATTGCTTTCCATAGTGAGCCAGTAATAACCGGCCCTAAGGATTTTTCTGGCCATAGCATGCCCATTGGCATGTGTCCCAAAGGAACCCTCGTGGATCTCCTCAATCTTGAAGTTCGCCTCTTTGGCATCTACGCATCGTAGGAGGGTCATGTCGTGGTTTCATTTGTACAGGATGGTACCACTTACAAAGAAACCAGTAGCCAATCTCCTCAACGTCCTTTTGTCATTGTCAGAAATCCCTGGTGGGTATTCTTTGTTCTCGACATATTGTTTGATGTCGAAATACCACGGTTTCCCATCCCGCTCTTCCTCTATTGCATAATAATATGCCGGCCTGCCCTGAGATTTGAATTCGATGTACAGCAGATCCCCGTGTGGGGCAAGTTGAAACATGGATGCCAGGGTGGCTAATGCATCAACCATTTGATTCTCTTCCCGAGGTATGTGGTGGAAAGAAATGTCGTAAAAGTACTTGGCTAACCTCAAGATGTGAGTTTGATAGGGTATCAATTTCGGATCCCTAGTTTCCTATTCTCCTTTCAACTAGTGTATCACCAAAGCTGAGTCTCCCTACACCTTGAGTAGTTTTACATCAAAATCAATGGCCGCCTGAACCCCGAGGGCGCATACTTCGTACTCGGCCATATTGTTGGTACAATCAAAACCTAGCCTAGCTGTGAAAGGAATACACTGATCATCCGGGGATACCCGGACTGCCCCTACTCCGTGGCCCAAAGCATTAGATGCCCCATCCAAGCAAACAATCCATTTGTCTGTATCCTCGTGTGTCCGCTTCTCTTCAAACAGGGCCATGATATCTTCATCTGGGAACTCGGAGTGCATCGGCCGATAATCCTGGAGGGGTTGTTGGGCCAAATAATCAGCCAAGGCACTTCCCTTTATCTCCTTTTGGGTGACGTAAACGATATTGAATTCAGATAATAGTACCTGCCACCTAGCGATTCATCCTGTGAGGGCCGGTTTCTCAAAGATGTATTTCACGGGATCCATTTTGGAGATAAGCCATGTGGTATGGCTGAGCATGTACTGCTTAAGCCGATGTGATGCCCATACTAGAGCACAACACGTCCTTTCCAGCATTGAGTAATTCATCTCACATGCGGTAAACTTCTTGCTTATGATAAATCCTAGCAACTTCCCCGACTTTACCCCGAAGGTGCATTTGGTTGGGTTTAGTTTTAGTTGGTATTTCCGCAACCTTCCAAATAGCTTACGTAGATTGACAAGGTGTTCGTCCTCCGTCCGAGACTTGGCAATCATGTCATCTACGTAGACCTCTATTTCCTTATGCATCATGTCATGGAACAACGCCACCATGGCACGCTGATAGGTTGCCCCAGCATTTTTCAGCCCGAAGGCCATCACTTTATAGCAGAATGTCCCCCATAGGGTGACGAAAGTGGTCTTCTCTACATCTTCGGGTGCCATCTTTATTTGATTATACCCCGAGAAACCATCCATAAATGAGAAAAGGGCGAACTTGGCTGTATTATCTACCAATATATCAATGTGTGGCAGGGGAAAATTGTCTTTAGGACTGGCTCGGTTCAAGTCCCGGTAGTCTACACACATTCGAACCTTGCCGTCCTTTTTCGGGACTGGGACAATGTTGGCCACCCACTCTGGGTACCGAGCTACAGCTAAGAACCCTGCATCAAATTGCTTCCTTACTTCTTCTTTAATTTTTAAAGACATCTCGGGTCTCATTCTTCGTAACTTTTGCTTAACCGGGGAAGACCCAGGATTCAAAGGCAACTTATGCTGCACAATGTCGGAATCCAGACTGGGCATGTCTTGATATGACCACGCAAAGACATCTTGATACTCTTCAAGAAGGGTTATCAAGCCTTGGTGGATAGGCGCGGTCATACCGATCTTCTTGGTGAGGCTTCATTTCACGTTCTTCCTGAGCGACCAACCTCTCCAACTCTGGTGAAAGGACATCCTCTTCCTCTTCCTCATTTATCGTTTGGCTTATATCTCGATCGAAATCGATTGTGAAACCCTCGTTGTTAGGATCCTCAAAGAATCGACCCTCATATCTATACCAAACAAGACAAAAGAAACAAAAACATGCAAAATGATATGAGAAAAGGTGGAATTGCAAGAACAGATGAAACAAGATCTCTTTGTTTTATTTAATAAGGTTGGTTTCACAAAACAAAAGAGAAAGGAAATCTATAGGCTCTAATTACATTGAATCAGCGGTATAGACTTCTGGCTGGCTTATCACGTGCCAGTTCCCCACTTGGGAATCGGGGTGGCATGGTTGCACGAAATTTGGTGGGTCTTGAGGGAACTCCTCTTCTATTGCGGCCACCTCCTCCTCGGACACCATTCCAGCACTGGTGAAACACTGGCTAATACGTCCAGGCCATACCCTATCTGCCCGAAGTCTTGACGGCACATTCCTCCTCCCCGGCATCCCAGATTCATACCCTAATCCATATTTGTATGGATTTCCCTTGATATCGACCATCCCGGCATTTCCAAGGTCGTCCTTGCCCAGACCCATTCTGGGCTCAAATCTGTTCCTGAGCATAACACGCGCCACCATTATGGCCGCGTTGGAGAGAGAAGGTAGACACGGACTTGGTTCCACAGAGGCGCAGCTCACCACCTCAAAGGATTGGAAAGACGTTTCCAATGATTCTTCCGCCGCTTCTACGTATGGTACGGAGGAGGGGCAGCTCACTAACATATCCTCTTCACTCGACACTATTACTAAGAGTCCACCCACTGCGAACTTCAATTTCTAGTGAAGCGTTGAAGGGACTACTCCCAGGGCATGAATCCAAGGCCTTCCCAAGAGGCAGCTATAGGCGGGATTTATATCCATCACTTGAAACAACACATTACAAGTGTGGGGGCCTATCTGAATGGGAATATCGATTTCCCCCATTACTTCCCGCCGAGTACCATCAATGGCTCGCACCACCATCGAGCTCGGTTTTAAATGTGACGCACTAAAAGGAAGCTTTTCCAAAGTGGTCTTCGGCATCACATTTAAACTCGATCCATTGTCGATAAGCACCTTTGCGACAACATGGTCCATACACTTTACCGATACATGAAGAGCCTTGTTGTGTCCTCTCCCCTCTACGGGAATCTCTTCTTCCGCAAACGCGATATAATTGTTGGTGGTTATATGATTAACGATGCCTTCAAAACCCTCCATTGAGATATCATGGGCTACATGGGCATCATTGAGGACTTTTATCAACAACGTACGATGAGGCTCGGAGTTTATGAGCAGTTCAAGCAACGAGATCCTTGCTGGAGTTTTATTCAATTGCTCGACTACCTTAAACTCGCTTTGTTGGATGAGGCGAAGGAACTCATGGACCTCTTCCAAAGTCACCGTCTTTCCTTGAAGACCTTCTTTCTTTTCAGCCCCTCTTACCACTGGAGGATCTACCTATTTCGAGGGGGTGGCTACGTCTGTAGGCTCTTGGACCATGGGCGCTTTCCCCTTGGAGGGAAACTCCGCCGGGTGAGGGGAAGCGAACACCCGACCACTGCGGGTTACGCCACTGAGGCCGGTGATGTTGGTCACCTTAGCTGACAGGGAGTCAACTTCGGTTGCAACTCTTTCGCTGAATGCGGGAGGGGTATACTTCCACGGAACGGCCTTATTACTTTGATATGCAAATGGCGTTGGCTTGGGCGCTGTCCGGGGGTATATGGGTGTGGAGCCGGTCCCTTTCCTAGTAAAACATATCACTAGGGCCTTGGGGGTTAGAGGAACCTTCTTCTCTTCCGACTGCATGCAAATTTGTGGTTCTTCCCTCCCTCCTATGGACATTTCAAGCTGCCCGCAATCCATGAGCCGCTGAAGCAATTCTTCTACCGCAGGACAGGTTTCCATGTCGTGCGACTCCCCAAGGTGAAACAAACATTCGTCCCTTTCACCTCCGCCACGGGAGACCATACATGCCTCTTGCAGCGATTGGTAGATAAAACGTCTGGAAGTAGCCACCTCTCCTAGTCTCCTTGCCCGTGATGGCCCACCCTCTTGGATGGCGTTTACCCTAGCCTTTCCATGACTAGCTAGGGGGTTAGTTTTAACATTTGGGCCTTCCTCTTGAAACGATAGCCAGCCGGCATTGATTAGGTGCTGCACTTTATACTTGAACGGGCGGCAGGAGTCAATGTTGTTTCCGGGAGCTCCACTATGGTACGCACACTTGGCACCCGGGTCATACCACTTGGGGTAGGGTGGCTGGAAGACCCTCCTGGATATGGCTACTACCAAATGATTCTCCAATAATGAAGGCCATAATTCGGAGTATGCCATGGGAATAAGAGAGAAGTTATCTTTCGGGAGTGGGCTTTGTGCATTATTATAGCTGGTGCTGGGGGCCGTATTGTTGATTGGCCGGGGCGTGGCTGGAGCTGTGCGTTGGGCCGGCGTTCTCTCTGCCGCGGGCGGTCCTTTTACTTGAGTCGGGAGGGAACTCCCGGCTCGGATTGAAAAATTTGGGGGATTGGGCTGATATGAGATTTGGATATTTTGGGGTGCTTTCATCCACATCGGGGCGGTGGTGACCGCGTGGGCGTCTCCTTCCTTTTTCCTCGCGCCCACTACTGGGGCTCTTCTGTTGTTGTTGGGGGCCACATTGGAAGCATATTCGAACTTGCCTTTTCGTAGTCCGGATTCAATCCTTTCTCCGGCGAAGACGAGATCCGCAAAGTTAGCTGGCATGTAGCCTATTAACTTTTCATAGTAGAACGTGGGTAACGTATCTACCATAATTGTGATCATCTCCCTCTCCGTCATGGGCGGTACGACTTGGGCTGCGAGATCTCTCCATCTTTGGGCATATTCCTTAATGGACTCATGCTCTCGCTTAGTCATACTCTGAAGCTGGTTCCGATCGGGAGCCATATCCGTATTGTACTGGTACTGCCTAATGAAGGCAGTTGCCAAGTCCTTCCATGATCGGATCTGGGAAGCTTCCAGATTGGTATACCATGCTACAGCTGCTCCGGCCAAGCTGTCTTGAAAGAAATGGACCAACAACTTTTCGTCCGTAGAATACGCCCCCATCTTTCGGCAATACATCCGGAGATGCCCTTTTGGACATGTCGTCCCTTTGTACTTATCAAAGTCTGGTACTTTGAACTTGGGAGGGATGACGATGTTGGGCACAGACATAAGTCCGTTAGATCCGAGAATGGGTATTTGCCGAGGCCCTCGACTGCTCTCAACCTCTCTTCAAGCGCCTCAATCTTTCCCTTATCTTCCACGAAGGGAACAAATTCTTTTACGGGTGTGGGTGAAGCCGGGATATGGCGGACTATGTTTGGTTGGGGTAGTTCATGGGGGTACGGATCTTTGAGGTGGAGCAGGGGACCGAGATGGGTATCTCCTTCCTCATCGTCTTGCCCGGGATAGTCGTCATAAGGTGGGAGTTGCCCCTCGAAAAGGGCATCACTCCCAAATGTTTCTACACATACTAAACATGAAAACAATTAATATGCAATTTGTAGATCAAAAAACATTTGTTGAACGCATATGCATGATGATGCAATGACTCATGCAAAATGTGATGCTGGAATATGATAACGGACAAATGTAGAAACGATATGTTCGTTATGATGCCATGAAGAGATGCTTATGCGATGCATGATATGAATGCATTTACGGACACGAGAGTTCGGAAAATCATCTCTCCTTACTTGCGCATTCGGGGGCGCAGTGCCCCATGTGTGCAGTTAAGAAGACGATATGGATCTTCCGGCCTCCCATGACAAAAGACGAGACCCACATACAACGCATGTGTGACGGTATGATGCAGATGCGCATGCATGAAACGGAAAGAAAACAACACAAAGGGGTAATTCACACATACGAGACTGCAGAGATCCAACTTTAATGCTACGTTTTGGGCATGATGGCGCCTCAACGTAGTATTAAAAAGGTTACGTATTAATCTAAAGAAACCAAACATCACTAGCAAAACTATAAACTAGTGCTATTTACCAAAAAATGCATGAGAACGAATGGCACAGAGCGTGTTTGCTCTTTGCCCCTATTTGGGAACCTATAGGACAATATCTAGGGGTCTCTAATAACTACTCCCCAACAATTCATAACTCACATGGCTGTTTTCTAGAGGTATCATCACTCAAGATAATAATATTGTGGCGGTATGGAATACCAGTGACAACACATTATAAAGAGAGAAAGCTCTAGACGAGGTTTCACTATTATCAAGCAAGTCGGAGACCTAGCATGATGATAGATTCACCTCCACTCCTTAAATTCCCATGAACCCGGGTATAGGGCCCCCTTTTTTACTCAAACCCGTGGGTGCTTAGATGCAGTGTAAAGAATGCGAAATAGACAACAATTATTTACATTTTACACAGTTCAACAAATGCACACACAAAGTTTCACAAATCCACAATTCCTTAAAATAGGCCTAACTCACAAAAATAGTCCCCAGTGGAGTCGCCAACTGTCGCAACGTGCCCTTTTGCGGGCGAGCGAGGGCGAGGCTCACGGGTGCGCTTTCCAAAGGAGGAAAGATGCGCGGAGTCGCCACCAACGTTTATTTGTGGAAAACGTCGGAAAAACCGAAGGAAACCGGTCAAAATGAAAATTCTAAGTTCGGGAGTTGTATTTACGCTTGAGGAAGGTATTAGCACCTCTCACGTTTGTCTCAAAGGACAACAACCTATTTTTTAGAATTGTGGAAATTGTGTTACCTTAACTTTATTTCTTTTTATTTTTTTGAGGTCGACAAAAGTGGGGCTCTTGCTCCTGCGTACCCTCCATCAAAGAGGAAATCAGACCTACGTAGTTCTTCCTTATGCGTGAATCAGGTGATTCTTTTTACTTGAAAGGTGATCATTTTAAGGTGTTGGACCTTAAAAATGATCCATTTTACTTGGTAAGAAACTGAAATGATAAACTTTCAAAACCCTATTTTTTGTGGACGAGCTTGACTAGGCGAGTTGATTTTAGCCTTAGTTTCACTTTAGTTATTAGTCAGTTCAATTAAGAATGAGAAATCCCAAAGAGAAAACATCCGATTGATTTTAAAACAATTAAAAGGGAAATGTGTATAGAATGTTTTTAAAACTTCTATACAAGGAGTTCTTTTCTCGTGTGGGGACTACCCTAATGTTCCATTGATAGGGACTACGGGTTGTATTAATTATAATCCCGCACTCGCCATAAGACAGCCAGGGTACCCCATGAGGGGAGCGCCAACAGAAGAAAGTCTCTTGCCTTTCCTTGTGAGGGATCTAGGCGCGCAAAGTCTCAAGGTGATACAAAGAGTCCACAAGGCGTGGAGAAGTCCATTGAGGAAAGACAAGGAGCTTAGAGGCATCCAAAATGGCGTCATCGGTGGTTATCATGGATGGCTAAGAGTTCACACGCGAGGATTAGATTGGCTCTCCAAATTGAAAGTTATCAATGAGGAGAACTTTGAAGCTTCGGAGGAAGATGAAGAAGTCCAAGCTCTAAAATTAGAGCTAGGGAAGGCAAGACTCGCCAAGGAGAAGTTCAAATCAGCCGCTACACACATCCGGAAAGAGTGCACCGAGTTACAAGAGGAAAACGCAGCCACTGCAAGAGCCCTTGAACAAGAAACCAAAAGGGCCCGCAAGGAGGAACATGGCCGAGAGAAATTCCGAGGAGCATTGTGGGGTAGCAACAATGAGCTCAAGCAAAAACATTTGGGATCTTTGTATACTAATTGTTTTCATCTTTGTATACAATTAAAAGTGAAATGTGTATAGAAAGAAAAAAGTGAAATGTGTATAGAAAGATCCTAAAAAAGAAAAAAGTGAGCTCACCGGATAGTCGTCATAGTTCACATACTAATCATCACTCCCAAAAAAGAGAAAAGGATAAAAGGCCTCAAGAGGTTAACATTAGCCTCCCATATTTTTATGGAAAAGATAATGTTGAGGCTTACTTAGATTGGGAAATGAAGGTTGAACAACTCTTTGCTTGCCATCATATTAGCGAAGAGAGAAAAGTTCTATTGGCTACCCTTAGCTTTCAAGGGTATGGCCTCTATTGGTGGAATTCCCTTGTTAGGGAACGTAGGATTCATGGGGATCCTCCAGTAGAGTATTGGAATGATCTTAAGAGTGCCCTTAGGAAGAGGCACATTCCCTCCTACTATGAAAGGGAGCTTATGGACAAGCTCCAAAGGCTTAGACAAGGGAGTATGAGTGTTGAAGAATATAGACAACAAATGGAACTACTCCTTTTAAGAGCTGGACTTAGGGAAGAGGAAAGAACAAGCATAGCTAGGTTCCTTAGTGGACTTAATATGGAAGTGAGGGACAAGGTTGAACTCCTTCCATATAGGGACCTAGATGAGCTAGTCCAACTTTGTATAAGAGTGGAGCAACAACTTAAAAGAAAGCCTTCTTCAAAATCTTATGGCTCTCACTCTTATCCAAGGAAGGACCAAGCCCATGGAATTTTGGGGGCTACACCTTCAAAACCTAAGGAAGATAAGGGTAAGACCATAGAGAAATACACCCCTAAGACTAGTTCCCAAGAAAGGACTAGCAATATTAAATGCTTCAAATGTCTTGGGAGATGTCACATTGCCTCTCAATGCCCCACAAAGAAAACCATGATCATGAGGGGTCAAGACATTTATAGTAGTCAAGAGGAGACTACTTCTTGCCCTTCCTCTAGTGGAAGTGAAGATGAAGTAAGGGGTGAAGAGTCTAGTGAGGAAGTCTACCCCCATGAAGAAGGTGACCTCTTAATGGTTAGAAGGCTCCTTGGAGGTCAATCTTGTGATCTATCTCAATCCCAAAGAGAGAACATATTTCATACAAGATGCAAAATTTTAGATAAAACTTGTTCTCTCATTGTGGATAGTGGATCTTGTTGCAATTGTTGTAGCACAAGTTAGTTTCCAAGTTGAACCTCACTATCATTCCCCACCCAAAACCTTATAAACTTCAATGGCTCAATGAGCAAGGGGAAATGATAGTTAACCAACAAGTGAAGGTACCTTTTTCCATTGGGACATATAAGGATGAAGTTAATTGTGATATAGTTCCCATGGAGGTAGGACATATTCTTTTAGGAAGGCCGTGGCAATTTGATAGGAAGATCATTTATAATGGCCTAACTAATGAAATTACCCTCACCCATCCTGGCACTAAATTTGTGTTGCATTCTCAAACACCTTCACAGGTGGCCAAAGATCAACTAACTATGAAAGATAAGAGGGATGAGGAAGAAAAACTTGGAAAACAAAAGAAAAAGAAGGATAGTAAGGCCTTGTCTTCAAAGGCCAAGGGGAAGGAAAAGGAGGAAAAGGATTCCTCCAAGAATATTGTTAACAAGGAAAATCATTTTGCAACAAAATGTGATATTAAAAGAGCACTCCTTCTTAAAAAATTTTTCTACCTTCTCCTATCAAGGGAAACATCCCTTAGCACCACCATACCTCTTGAGCTTGAGGTTATTCCTCAAGTAAAGGAGTTGTTGGATGAGGATTTGGTTCGCAAGAGCTTAAATCCTTGTGCTTTGTTGGTGTCTAAAATAGGTATTATTAGGCACCAAATCCCTATGATAGGTGGTATGATGAATGTGTTGAGTGGTGCAACACTCTTTTGTAAAATCACTCATGCACCCAACATCTTCATCATTTGTGTACATAGGAACTCATTAGGTAGGTTTGTTCTTATTTTTTGTTTCAATGCAAACCTAGGTGCTCATGTGGGACACCTTAGGTTTGTCATAATTTTTTGTAGGAATAATCAACATGAAAATAATGAAAAAGGTATGTTTTATTCCATTACTTTCCTTAACTTTTTAAATAGTGATCAAGGGCTTCCCATGGACCCTAAGAGAATAAAGGTCATTCCTGAGTGGCTTACTCCACCAAGTAAAAGAGAAATTTGGGGCTTCAATATCTTAACAAACTTTTACAAAAGGTTTGTCCCATATTTTTCTATACTTGTAGCACCACTCATTGAGTTGGTGAGGAACTATATTCTCTTATGGGAAGATGGCCAGGAAAGGGGTTTCAAGTCCTTACCGTACTCTAACATACCCAACATCACTAATACATATGCTTTTATTCTTTTTACAGGTGTTGAGGGAAAAATTAATGAGTTTCAAGAACCTCTGGATTTGAGGTCAAATCCTTTTCAAGGGGGAGGGAATGATGCAATCCTACCCCCCAAGGGCATTGGATAGAAGACTCCAAGAAGATTAGGCCAAAGATGCAAGAGAAGGCCCTAGGGTTCTCATGAGCCATAGGGTAGATTTCTGAGCCCATGGGCCAAGGTTGGGTCCAATTATCTTTTTACATATTAGACTAGGATGTCATTATATTTGGTCCTTGTATTTAGGGCTCCATATTGTAGGTAGGGTATCCTAGAAATATAGGATTTTTCAGCCCTTGTATTTTAGGGCACCTAGACTAGTTTTTGTATTAGGGGTAGTTTTGTAATTTCACATGCACTAAGTGGATATTTGATGTGTGTGGTTGGAAATAAATTTAATTGAATTGGTAGAAGCCCATTCCAATTAAATTTTAGAGGGGGAGGTGAGCATTTGCTTACTACACCCCATTGCCACATCATATAGTCACACTTTGTGCATGTCCTTCATGCTTTTCATGCCTCATGACACCTAAGCACACTTAGTGGAGAATCTTGGAATTGATCTTGGATTAGTGGGCTGAACCATAACTAAAATTCACTAATCATAATTAGTGAAATTTTGGCTCCAAAGTTTGGTTCCACAAATTCAATTTCAAATTCAAGTGAAATTTGAATTTCCCTCCAATTTTATGTGACACTAAGGCTATAAATAGAGGTCATGTGTGTGCATTTTTTTCAACTTTGATCATTTGAATATTAACTTCAGATTTCAGAGCTCTTTTTGAGCACAAAATTTCGTGCTCTTCTCTCCCTCTCCCTTCATTCATCTCCTTCTTCCTCCAAGCTCTTATCCATGGCCTCCTATGGTGGTGAGCTTCTTCTAGACTCATCTTCTCCTTGAAGTGGCATCTCCTCTCTCTCTTCCTTCTCCATTCCGCTGCCATTTATCTTCCAAGAAGCAAAGGAATCCATTGATGAAGAAGATCCTAGGCCTACAAGCTCCAATGGAGCTTGCATGAGGATGGCACCAATCCACCTTTGCAATTCCCTATATGTCAACTCACAAACAAGGAAACAAAGAGACAAGCAATAAACAAAGACAAAAAAAAATGAAATGAAAGCTAAACCAATGGAGTTTTAAAAAGACAATTTTTCAAGGATTATTCAACAATTAAAGCAATGAAAAGGACATAGAAGCAAGCTTGGACTCAAGGAGAAACTTAGAATGACTCTAGAGTAGAGTAAAAAAAACTATAAAAAAAAGACTCAACAAACCTCTAGCTTTGACCCTTGTTTTTTTCACACTAATTTTCAATTGAAATTTAGGAACTAAGATTGGTATAAAATAGGAACCAATTATAGAATAAATTTTGAGCCAAAACAACAAGCACACTTCCCTTTCACTTTTTTTTCCTGGATATTGATTTTCTGCGAAATTGTGTGATTTTTAGTATTTTTTCCTTTTATCCAAATCACTTGGTTATTTTTTTATAACTCATTTTCCAGATGTCTAGAAAATTCAGTAAAAATTTCAGCTCAAAATTCGAAGTAACCAATTCTCAGTAATTTTTACAAGTTTGTATGTCCAAGCTGCCACCACCAGCGATTTTTATTTTTTTTTGTTTTTTAAGCATGGTATATTGATTTCCTTGGGCTTACTTTCAACCTTCCTATGTATGTTGAACTCACTAGGATTGTTTACCACAGTTTAGGAGTTCATTATTCACTTAGGATCAACATTTCATCCGGCAATTCAATCACCAAAACTCAAATTCACAATAGACACAATCATAAGGAAACCTAAAAGTTCAAGAAAAGGTTCACAATCAAAGACTCTTTAAGAATTTTGCATGAACATGTTAAGGACTAATTAAGATGAAAGATTTGACTCAAATCAAATAATAGGCTAAAATAATTTCATACAATCATGAACCAATGAGTTAGACAAAGAAACAAGAAAATAAAATTCAGCACAACATAAGAAATCTTATGTGACAAGTTTCATGACTAGACATGACTTCTATGGCAAAACTACAATACGTGAACAAGTCACTCTAGATTTTTGAGGTTTTCTTGTACTTTAATCTTTTTGTAAGAATTGAATTGTTTAGGTTTCAGCCACAAAAAATAACAATAAAAAACTCAAAGGAACCTAAACTCAACACAATTCATGGTTCAAGAACAAGAACAAGAAATTTGAACCATAGAAAATTAAATCTAGCTTCTATAGCAAGTTTAATCGGTGGAAACTCTAAAGAATCATGTTAACAACATTTAGCAAAAGACATGGAGAAAAATGAAAAAACAACAATGGAAGAGAAGGTAAAGCAAAAAATTACTGGAGGTTTAAGGAGCACCTACTTGAAGCTCTTGTGCTGTGATACCACTTGATGGAAGCTTGCTTGTGAAGCTTCTATGGAGGCTGGATCTTTGAGCTTCAATGGTGATTTTCCACCATGGAGATGCAGCGGAAGGAAAAGGAGAAGAGGAGAGGGGAGGCACCATCCACAAGGGAATTAGCCATGGAAGAAGGAGCTTCACCACCATGAATGTGCCTTGGATAAGAAGCTTGAAGAGGATGCTTTAATGGAGGAAAAGAAAGAGAGAAAGGGGGAGCACGAAATTGAAGGAATAAAAGAGGGAGAGAAGTAGAACTTTGAAGTATGTCTCATAAGACTTTCATTCATCAAAGTTACAACAAGTGTTACACATGCTTCTATTTATAGACTTGGTAGCTTTCTTGAGAAGCTTTCTTGAGAAAACTTCCTTGAGAAGCTTCTTTGAGAAAACTTCCTTGAGAAGCTTCTTTGAGAAAACTTCCTTGAGAAGCTAGAGCTTAGCTACACACACCCCTCTAAAAGTTAAGGTCACCTCCTTGAGATCAGAAGTTAGAGCTTAGCTACACACCCCCTATAATAGCTAAGCTCACCCCATGACAAAATGCATGAAAATACAAAAAATTCCATACTACAAAGACTACTCAAAATGCCCTGAAATACAAGGCTAACACCCTATACTACTAGAATGTAAAAAATACAAGGCCCAAAAGAAGAAAAAAAAACCTATTCTAATATTTACAAAGAAGAGTGGACCCAACCTTTGCCCATAGGCTCAAAAATCTACCCTAAGGTTCATGAGAACCCTAAGGCCTTCTTTATCAGCTCTAGCCCAATCCTCTTGGAGCCTCTTGCTCATGGCTCTGGTAACTGGTCCTTTCCTAGGGAGGATTGCATCAATCCTATTACCAGGATCCAACAGAGTTCCTACTTCAAGGACCTTCTTCTCGGGTCTCCTTTCCTCCATCACATGCACTTTAAGACATACATTTTTGGCTAGATGAATCTTTTGTCCTCATAGAACAAATCAAAGCTGATCTTCTGATCTTCTATGCCCATCTGCAACATTTTCTTTCCCATGTCTACCATGCAGCTTGCAGTAGACATGAATGGGCGGCAAAGAATGAAAGGAATGTCGGCATCCTTTTCTATATCTATGACAACGAAATCAGCTGAAAATATAAGGTGTTTAGCCTTCACCAAAACATCTTCAATGACTCCATATGGCCTTGTGATGGAGCGGTCAGCTAATTGGAGGGTCATGCATGTGGGCATTATCTGTATCTCTCCAAGTCGCCGGCATATGGAGAGAGGCATTAAATTGATACTGGTTCCCAAGTCTATGAGATCTTTGCGTACAACAACCTCACCAATAGAACATGGTATCGTGACAACTCCCGGATCTTTATGCTTGGGTGGAAGAATACGTTGAAGAAAAACACTACAATTACCTTCCACAATAATTTTGTCACTATGAATGTACCAGTTCTACTGGGTTAACATATCCTTCAAAAATTTTGCATAGAGGGGCATTTGCTGAAGTGCTTCTCCAAAAGGCAAGGTAATTTCCAATTTCTTGAAAATATCAAGAAATCTGGCCAAACGTTGCTCTTTAACTTTCTGGGAGGGTACCAACGGATAAGGTACCTCCTTGCACTCAATCGAAATAGCCTCTTTCTTCTTTTCTATGTTAGCCTCACTCTTGCCCTTCTTCTCAGTCTCAACAACCTTCTCTTTTTGTTTTTCCTTTTTCAACTTTTTTTCTTTTTCTTCTTCTTTTATTTCTTCTTCCGTTTCTTTTGCTTCCTTCTTCTTTATTTTCTCTTGCCAGTCTATTATTCATGTCTCTTCTTCTTCATCACCTTTTGCTTCCTCAACAATTTATTCAAGTTCAACTAAATCATCAACCGGTTCCAGCGTCGGTTCATTAGCCAGCTATTGTTTAAATCCCTCCACCTTCTGATCATCCCACCATTCTGCTTCTAGTCATCACAACTTTGCACTCTTCTTTAGGATTTTTCTTTGTGTTTGCTGTAAAGCTGTTGGATGGTCTTTCAGCTAACTGCTTTGCAAGCTGGCCCACCTGGACTTCCAGATTCTTAATTGCAGACTCGGTGCTCTTTTGGTTAGACATTGACACTTGCATGAATTGAGCTAGAGTCTCTTCCAGATTTGTGGTTCGGTCATAGAGACTTGGCATCTGCTGTTGTTGCCTTGTAGATGAACCACCCTGGCCTCTATTGAATTGGTTACTAGGGTGATTTTGCCACTGTCTCTACTATTGATACTGCTGGTTGTTCTGAAATCCTGGAAATCCACTTGTATTGAAGTTGCCTCTGGGCTGATTCCCCATATAATTGACTTCATGAGCAATTTGCACATCATTAGGGATACAACATCCAGATTCATGAGCTCCACCACAAATTGTACATCCTGCAACCTGCAAAATAGAAGAATGTGAAGTTTGTGCAGAATGAAGTTGAGTTGGCAACGTACTGAGTGTTTCTGTTAATGTCTCTAGTTGCTTGGATAGTAACTTGTTTTGTGCCAACAGAGCGTCTTGTGGGGTTAGCTCCAATAAGTTCTTCTTGGTAGGAATGTGGGCTCGGTCTCTCAGAATGGCAATGTCACTAGCAGCCATGCTTTCTATTAAGTCCATTGCTTCATCAGGGGTCTTCATTTTGATCTTACCCCTAGCTGAAGCATCCAAGAGC
This sequence comes from Glycine max, assembly GCF_000004515.6. Classification (NCBI taxonomy): domain Eukaryota; kingdom Viridiplantae; phylum Streptophyta; class Magnoliopsida; order Fabales; family Fabaceae; genus Glycine; species Glycine max. The sequence continues at coordinate 23,682,685 of NC_016091.4, read as the reverse complement.
TGCTTAGATTGTGGTCTCAATCCATCTATAAATATGTTGAGTTGTATTGGTTCAGAAAAACCGTGAGTGGGAGTCTTTGTTAGTCGATGAATACGACTAACTTTTGTGTAAGAAATCTGTGAAAATTGTATCTAACTCCTCCCATTTATGGTTATTTTGTAGTGTTGTAATTACTTATTGTTAAATATAGGTAATAAATACATAGTACTCCCATTTTGTGTATTTAATAATCATTTCCTTTCAATTTCAGGTTAATTAGGCAATTTTGTGAAGTGTTGATTTTTAGCTTCTCGCTAAGCCAATCTGTCTGGCTTAGCGCAAGGAAGAATCTGGAAGAAGGATGAGCTGGACACATGGACTAAGCGAGAGCTTATCCTGCTAAGCACACCACTTGCATGCATTTGCTAAGCGAGAAGTTGGGCACTAAGCCCAAATTCACGTATGCACGCTAAGCGAGCCAGAGTTGCGCTAAGCGCGCAAGCACCAACAAGGCCACCTATTTAAACCTTAAATCAGAAATGGAGAGAGAGTTTGGGGGATTCTCAAAGCTTTTGCATGTTTAGAGATTTCTAGAGAGTGAAAGGTCCAAGTTCCAGAGAGTTTTGAAAGCTTTAGCTGTGCGAAGACTGGCAGAGAACTAACCTTGAAGAGGAAGCCATCCTGAAAGCATGAGATGAGTCTGTGAGTGATTGTGAGGTTCTAGAGGTGCAGGAGACATCCCCACCACTTGTATTTCTTCAATCCTTCATTTTTCTCTTCTCTTTGTTTTAAAGGAAGCTTCCCAGATATGGAGAACTAAATCCTCTATTGGTTCTCCCTTGTAGGTACTTGATGTAAATACATGTATGTCTATTTAATGATGTTTTATGTGTTCTCTGTGCTATCAGTACGTCATTTTAGTGTGCTTTTGCCTTGATCATGTAGATGCATGCTTTGTTAGGATCATTCAACAGTGGAAGCTGGTCTGATTCTTAGAACTTGATAAAATAGGGCTGGTTTATCGTATTATCACAAGGGATCAGGGTATGGTAACCTAGTTGTTTGTATGCTTGTCTTAATGCGGTTCTTGTCGAGTTTAGTCCAACAAGAGGAATCTGAGGATGATGCTTGGTCAGGATTAGGCTAGACTATTACGAGGAATCGGGGTTTAGCATTTCAGGAGACACCATAGAACACATGAGCATTGTTAAGTAGAGAGTATCCTTATAACATCAGGCACCTACTAGGAAGACCAACACGTTGTCTACTTGTCTTTACACATCATTACTCACGTGATTTTCCTTCGTAATAGTTAGTTCACATGCCTGTTCATAGTCCATACATATCTTTTCGTACTAGACACCTATATACTGAATATAGCTTTACCAAGTACACAAGTTCCCCTAGAGTTCGTTACTCGGTTCTTACCATTTTATACTACTTGCGCGATCCGGTGCACTAGCCGGGTTTGGACAAGTTTTTGGCACCGTTGCCGGGGAACTTCTTTCTATTTGGAAAATTAGTTCAGTCCTAGGTGTCTATTCTTTAGTCTTTGATTAACTGTGAATATTTGCTTTCAATTCATATTTGTTTTCTTCCTGAACTAGATAACCATTGTTTCTGTTAGTGTTTTATATCCATAGATCTCCCAATTTAGTTCCTTTGGACTTGGAGATTGAAGCTACGTTAAGAAGGAACAGAGCCGAGAGGAGAAGAAAATTACTGCAAGACAGGACAATAGCTTCCATTCTAGAGGAAGAAGCTCATTTTTCTGATTCTACATCATTTGACTCACCATCATCAAGGGAATCCGTGACATACTTACCAGAATCCGTTATCATGGATGATGAACACCAGCAAAGGGTTACCCTTGAGGACTACTCAAGCAGTTCAATACCATAATTCTTTACCAGCATCGCACGTCCGAAAGTCCAAGTTCACAACATAAACTACCCTCATTCTTTAATTCATTAAATATAGGGGAACTTATTCCAAGGATTACCAAATGAGGACCCCTATGCACATTTGGCAACATTCATTGAAATTTGTAACACTGTAAAGATTGCAGGTGTGCCAGATGAAGCCATCAGACTCAGCCTATTTTCATTTTCCTTGGCAGGAGAGCCAAGAGGTGGCTCCATTTATTTAAAGGTAACAGTCTGAAGACCTGGGAAGAAGTTGTTGAGAAATTTTTGAAGAAATACTTCCCCGAGTCAAAGACTGCGGAAGGGAAAGTTGCAATTTCATCATTTAATCAGTTCCCTGATGAATCCCTGTCATACCCTAATTTCGTCCGGGGACACTTGCGATTGACTTTCGAACCTTGTTTGTTCCCTTCGGGACCCTCAAAACAAGCATTGTTGCATAATCCGTAAAGTTTTGCAACATTCCATAAGTCAAAACAAGCATTGTTGTGTAATCCGTAAAGTTTTGCAACATTCCGAAAGGAAAAGCAAGCATCGTTGCATAACCTGTAAAACACCCATCGTCGTGGAACCCGTAAATTTTTAGGAGATTTTAGAAAGAAATTGGCAGAAAAACATAAAAGGGGGTGTATTTAGTAAAATGGGGGTGCAAATAGCTATTTTCAAATCTAAGCTCATCTAAAGGATTCTGGACCTTTTCTTTCTTCCTGGGTGAGCTGGGCGGTAACCTCCTCCCCCCTTTTCCTATAAATAGGCAAATGGGGGCTGTTCCAAAGAGTTCCTAACCCCCTTGGCTATGCATTTCAGCTGTTTTGGGTGAAAAACGTGTTTTCTGTGAAGAAAATCCAAGCTGAGGTGCTTCCGTAACGCTTCCGAGACGTTTCCGTGAGCAATTTCGTGAAGATTTTCCACCATTCTTCATGCATTCTTCGTTCTTCAACCGGTAAGTTTTTGAATCCGAGACTTTCAATTCATTTCTTGTTTTGTTGGCTTTCATCTTCATTTCTTTCACTTTTGGTTTTCTTTTCTTCCGTTTTTAATGAGCTTTAACCGATCGTTTAAGTCGTTATCTCACCTAATAAATGATAAAATTAATTTCAACCGATCATTTGCGTTGTAATCTTTTTTAATCACTTTTAAAACAAAATCTGACCGATCGTTCACATTGTAACCTCGGTTAAACCAAAAAAGCAAAGTAATAATAAAATAATCAAAATATCTTGGAAAAAAAGTAATAATAAAATCATCAAAAAAATCAATCGGACATTTTTCGTTGATAGTTTCCTTGAATGAATTGACTAATAACCAAAGTGAAACTAAGGCTAAAATCAACTCACAAATCAAGTTTTGTCTGCAAAAGTCACTTAAAACCGTTTTAAGGTTCAACGCCTTAAACGGTCCTCTTTGCTTTTATCGGTTAACATGGACTGTTCAAAAGCATAGAATCAACCCATAACTTTATCGCTTTTGCAAGAACTACGTAGGTCTGATTTCCTCATCGCAATTGAGGATACATAGGAGCAAAAGCCCCGCTTTTGTCGACCACCCCAAGAAATCGTTAATGGTCCAACGCCTTAACATTTCTCTCCTTTCAAAAGAATCAAAAGATCGTTTAATGGTCCAACGCCTTAAACGACTTTTGTTCGGTTAAAATATATCTTGCGAAAAAGAAAAAAACAACTTAACCAACGTTTAGTTCTAAAGAACTACGTAGGTCTGATTTCCTCATCGCAATTGAGGAATACGTAGGAGCGAGGAAAACACCATTGTCGACCACAAAAAGATAAAAAATACAAAAGGCATAAAAACATAAAAAGGGAAAATAAAAAAAATCAAAGACATGATATTACACACTTGGTTAAAGGTTGTCCTCCCTTGTGACGGACGCGTGGGGTGCTAATACCTTCCTCGTGCGTAAAAACAACTCCCGAACCTTTCGCACTTAAAGTTCGTAGACCACACCTTTTCAGTTTTTCTAATGTTTTCCTCGAATAAATGTTGGTGGCGACTCCGCACGCCTTCCTCCCTTGGAAGACGCACCCGTGAGCCCCGCGTCGCCCTCCCGCCGAAGGGTAGGTTGCGATAGTTGGCAACTCCACTAGGGACTGTTTTTAGAGAGTTAGGCCTATTAATTTTTTGTGCAAAAGTTGTGTTTTCCCTTTCATTGGTTTCCCTTTTCCTTTATGTTCTTGTATAAAATTCTTCGATGTTGTAAGCATGTTTTAATGCATGCATGAAATAAATATGTATTCATTTGATGCACACAACACCAACACCTTTTTGCACACACGTGAGTTGAAAAGGGGCCCTATACCCGGGTCCATGGGAACATAAGAAGTAGAGGTGAATCTGTGGTCATGTTGGGTCTCCGACTTGCTTGACAACAGTGAACCCTCATCTAGAGTTTTTCTCTTTGATAACGTATTGTTGCTGGTAGTCCCTACTGTCGCAATATGTTTTTCGAAGGGGATGATACCTCTAGAAACCGTCAAGAAAGATATGACCACCTTGGGAATTATCACTAAAAGCCTTTTAGTTCCTCCCGTTTAGGTCCCTAAAATAGGGGCACGAAGTGAACACGCTGCGTGCCTTTTAAACACTGCCATGCATATAACCTAAATTTCATGTACGCCTTTGCTGTATGATTATTTGAGGATATTGCCATGTTGTGTACATCCCTCTGTTGCGCTTTTGCGCATTTGCATCATGTCGTCACGCATGCGTTGTATGTTGGTCTCATCTTTTGTCACGGGAAGCCAAAAGGTCCATATCACCTTCTTAACTGCATACATGGGGCACTACGCCCCTGAATGCGCAAGTAAGAAGAGATGATTTTTCGAGCTCTCGTGTCTGTAAATGCATTCATATCATGCATCGCATAAGCATCTCTTCATGGTATCATAATGGATGCATCGTTCCTACATTTTTCACTTATCACTTAATGCATTGCATTTTGCATAAGTCATTTCATCACCATGCATCTGCATCTAACATGCTTTTTGCATACCTTTTATTTTCATGTTTACTCATGCACGATCCTTGTGTTTTCCTCTGCTAAACAAAAACAAAAAAGGAAGCGTGAAAATTCGCACTGCATTCTTAGTTGCATGTGTTAGGTACTATGAGCCAACCATGTTGGGATCATAAACCCATTTCTGAAAAAAAGACAACAAAAAAAAATGATTGAGCATGGTACCTAATGCGTGCCTAACTAGGAAATGATGTTTCTTCGGGCATCTCAATCTCATAATTACATTTTCCATGCATAGCATACGTATTCCCGAGTCTTTCATCTCTATGAAATGTTGTCGAAGTATTGGCAATCAAAATTGCCATTCCTTGGGTTATGGGGTTGAACCAAGCTCATGCTTTTATGAAAAGGTTCATCAAGTCAAGTCGAAGTATGGAGGTAACCACCTTGCAAAAAATTGGGGCAAAAGATGGATCGAGTTACATCGCTGCTTCGTCTACTGCCAAACACATTTAGGACTATTGATGTCCTTGTTACTTCTAGTTTCACCTTGACAAAGATGTCATGGATCATGTTGAAAATCTAAATTGATTCAACCCCATGTCCTGCGTAAAAATTTGCAATACTTCAACTGTGCATCATTCGCATACATACATGCTTTTCATTGGTTGCATTGCTCATTGCATTCTTTCCTTGAAAAAAAATGAACTTAATCATTGTTATCAAAAGGAAAGAACACGCTTTACTGCGCCCTTACCAAACCCTTGTTAGAGCTAGAGTAATGGGTGAAGTAGAGGAGGTGCAAGAGAAAATGAAGGCTGACACGGAGGCCTTGAAAGAGCAAATGGCCACAATGATGGAAGCCATGATAAGCATAAAGGAGATAATGGAGGTCAGTGCGGCTGCAATAGCCGCTACCAGTACCATTGTTGAGGTGGACCTGACCCCCTCATATGTCCTCAACCAAATAAATCATCCAACCTCAGATATGGTTGGTCTGGAAGGAAAAGAGTTGGGAGGTACGGGTGGCACTCATTTGGTGCGAAAAACAAGCATGCCTTCCCACCATATGGCTTGCCTCCCAACTATACACCACCGAATATGGCGTACACTCCTGGTGAGGATGTCAATAACTTCCTCTCCCATACTCATTGAGAGCCGATAACCTCGTCGTGCACATATCTCTCAACCCATGGAGGAGACATATGAAATACCCTACCACAATCTAGTCGACTTCGAGCGTCGCCTCGGATATGCCACTAAAGGGCAAGCAGTTCGTGGTATACCCCTACAAACACTTCGGAGGGCCTTCATTTCTGCCCACAACCGCAACCCTTGCATTTTGCGGTGGGAAGAGCCCCTCTTGCTATGGCTGAAAATGGAAAGTTGGATCGGATAGAGGAAAGGCTAAAGGTCGTTGAAGGAAGCGAAGATTATGCCTTTGCTAACCTAGAAGAGTTGTTCTTGGTACCCAATGTCGTCACCCCTCCCAAGTTCAAGGTGTCGGACTTTGACAAGTACAAGGAGACTACTTGCCCCAAGAACCATCTAAAAGATGTATTGTCAGAAGATGGGGGCATAAGCAAAAGATGAGAAACTGTTGATACATTTCTTCCAAGAAAGTCTTATTGGGGTAGCTACCACCCGGTATACTAACTTGGAACCTTCCCGAGCCCATTCTTGGAAGGACCTAGTGGTTGCCTTTGTTAGGCAGTATCAGTACAATTCTGATATGGCTCTGGATAGGATGCAACTATAGAACATGTGCAAAAAGGAGCATGAATCCTTCAAAGAATACACCCAAAGGTGGAGGGATCTGGCAGCCCAAGTGGCACCCCCAATGACGGAAAGGGAGATGATAACCATGATAGTAGACACATTACCAGTGTTCTACTATGAAAAGATGGTGGGCTACACACCTTCAAGCTTTGCTGATTTATTTTTCGCCGATGAAAGGATCAAAGTGGGTATGAAAAGAGGCAAATTTAATCATCCTGCTTGGATGAATGAGAAAACTTGGGCAAATGAAGAGGGTGAGAATGAAGGAGAAACACATGCTGCGACTGCCGTTCCTACATGGAAAATCCCCCACCAGCTCAACAACATCATTACTCAACCAATACTGGCCCTTCTCATTACCCACCACCCAGTCATCCACAAAGGCCATCCCTAAATCAACCACAAAGCTTGTCTACCACACTTCCAATGATGAACACCACCTTTAGCACAAACCAAAACACCAACCAAGAAATGAATTTTGTAGCGAAAAAACCTGTAGAATTCACCCTAAATTCCGGTGTCATATGCTAACTTGCTCCCTTATATACTTGATAATGCAATGATAGCCATAACCCCTACCAGGGTTCCTTAACCTCCATTTTTCCGAGGATACGACTCGAACGCAACATGTGCATATCATGGAAGAGTTCCAGGACATTCCATTGAGCACTGTATGACCTCGAAGCGTAAGGTGCAAAGTCTAATTGATGCGGGCTGGTTGAAATTTGAGGAGAATCGCTTGTGAATCCTAAACATTGACAAGCGACACCACACATGGGGTAATTTTGAAAGTTGTTGTTAGATGTCTCTAATGACTCATCAGGATTTTCAAGTTTATGCCATTATTGTTAACCACAGTTACAATGCTAAATAAAATGGATAAATTTGACATCTTTGTCCCTCATCCTCTCAAAATTACATCTTTGCTTCCACTGGAATGTGGATGCAAGCCATTGGTTTGTTTGCTCAAGCGACCTACGCTCCTGAGTTTGGACTTCCAAGACCGTTCAATCATAAATTACTCATGCTACACATTTGGTGAGGATGCCATAAACAACGAGTAAAGCAGAGAAGTTCAAAAAGAAAAGGAAAAAGCATTTGATTGACTATGTTTTCAAGTAAAATATAGACGTTCATGCGACCTCATTTTATCATTCCAGAAAGTTTTCTTTTTTTAGAGAGAAGTGAGTTATCAAGAATAGGAGTCATTTGACTTAACCTATCAACTGAAAAAATCCTTCAACTATTTCTCGTCCTTGAAAAAATTCTTTTTGCAAGAATCAACCGCTTCTTTCATTCTTCCTTGCTACAAGGTTGTGAAAACAAAACAATGATGGATACCTCAGAGCCCTACATTGGGGCAATGAAAGGCACCATGCAAAAACCTCAAGCAAACCTAGGGGCAGATTAGAAGTTCTCACCCAATGGGTTCCCTGCTACAAGGTCATGACGAAAGATAACAATTGGTACCTCAAAGCCCTACACTGGGGCAATGAGGGGCACCGTGCATGAGCCTCAAGCGAACCTAGGGGAAGATCAAAAGTTCTCACCCGTCGATGTTTTTAAACAAAAAGGGGGGGGGGACAAACCCTTGGATTTCCATGGATTGATTAAACGTCAAACGGCTCCATTGGCATCACTCCAAAATGGTCAAGTGACTAAATCAAAGAGAACATACACTCTAAGGGAGTTCCCAAAGAGATTTGCAAAAGATAGGGTGAGGTTGCATGAATTATCACCTCTTTCAAAAATCAAATCAAAATCACAAAATAAGGAAAGAATGTCATGGAGATTGTACAACTTTCCATTACATTGCATTGTTGCATACGAAGTCTGCATTTACCGCATTTCAAGACAAAGGTTGCATGCATCTGCATCCCTAAAAAAAATCATGTTAACTGCATAGATTTCCTACATCCAATGTCCAATCTTTTGAATTTGGGATGACCGACCCTCTCAATGACTCAATCTCTTGCTTACTCATAAGGGTGGACCCTTGGGTACTAGTACCCTCACCTTCAGAGGGCTACACGTCCTCACCTTCAAAGGACTACACGTCCTCGCCATTAGAGGGCTACACGCCCTCGCCTTTAGAGGACTACACGTCCTCTCCTTTAGAGGACTACACGTCCTCGCCTTCAGAGGGCTACACGCCCTCACCTTCAGAGGGCTACATGCCCTCGCCTTCAGAGGACTACACGTCCTCTATTTCAGAGGACTACACGTCCTCGCCTTTAGAGGGCTGCACGCCCTCGCCTTCAGAGGGCTACACGCCCTCACCTTCAGAGGGCTACACGTCCTCGCCTTCAGAGGGCTACACGCCCTCGCCTTGAGAGGACTACACGTCCTCGCCTTGAGAGTACTACACGTCCTCGCCTTGAGAGGGCTGCACGCCCTCTCCTTTAGAGGGCTACATGCCCTCACCTTTTGAGGGCTACATGCCTCACGTTCAAGTCCGATGATGTGCAAGACTCGTCTCTGCTAACCAGAGACGATCAAGTCAGGTAGCATGTGGAGATACCCAGCAGTTATCCATACACCCACAGTTTTGCTACCCCGACCTATGAGAATCGGGTGACATGCAAAGACACCCAAGGGTTATCCGTACACACATTGATGCTACCTCGACCTGTAAGAAGTCAGGTAGCATGCGGAGACGCCCTATACGGTAATCCGCACACGTTTCGAAGACAAAAATGTCTTCAGTCATTGCATGCCTTCAAAGGTGACAATGACCCTCATTTACATTTCGAAGACGACAATATCTTCAGTCATTGCATGCCTTCAAAGGCAACAATGTCCTCATTTACATTTCGAAGACGACAATATCTTCAGTCATTGCATGCCTTCAAAGGCGACAATGTCCTCATCTACATTTCGAAGATGACAATGTCTTCACCTCAAAAACTTCAATATCTTTTTCCTCTGTGCTTCGTAGGACTTGACGTCCTTTGTTTGTACGCTTTTTAAAAAATAAAACAAATGAAAATGAATATGAATTAAACGATAAAAGAAGGAATTTTAATGTCTTCATGCCTTCACGGGTTTTACTGCTTGGATTTGCACTAGTAGTCGGTCGGGTAAAGATTCAGATCGAACGAAATTAGTGTCTTATCTTTACTTCCATTTTATCTCCAATAAAAGATAAATAAAGAGGGGCAACTGTCATACCCTAATTTCGTCTGGGGACACTTGTGATCGGCTTTCGAACCTTGTTTGTTCCCTTCGAGACCCTCAAAACAAGCATTTTTCAAATTCTTGAGAAAAGGACTGAAATAGAACTTAGAAATTTTTTTTCTTCTGAAAATCAGTCCTTTCGCTAAGCACAAGACTCGTGCTAAGGGCATCTTTTGTCATGCACTAAGCGGAGAGTCTCTGGAGTTTAGCATTCAACCCTTGCATCTCAGGCTGATTTGGTCTGCTAAGCTGACCCAGGTTAAGCTAAGCCCATTTCAATTTGATCTGAATTGGGCTAAGCGATGGCCTACTCGCTAAGCACATCGTTTCATTGGCTAAGCGCAAGACGTCGCTGCTAAGCCCATTTCGATGTGGCCTAAATTGGGGTTCATTAAGCTAAGCGCTACTCATGCCAGCTAAGCCTAAATCCTTGCGGCCATAGCAGTGCTAAGCGATTCATCATCTGCTAAGTGCATGCCCCTTTGTATTCAAGATGCATTATTTTAGCTAAGCTGACCCAGAGCCCAACTCAGCGAGAGTTACAGGTTTTATGACCTGGAGAATTTGCCAAGCTCCCTTTTTGTGTGCTAAGCCCAGCTTTAAAAAAAATCAGATTTTGAATTTCAAACTTGCGCTAAGCGCGCAGTTCCGCTAAGCGAACCTCTTTGAGAAACCAAACGTCTCTCTGGCTTGCTTAGCGCTGTGGTTCGCTAAGCGAGAGGGTTGAAAATTTCTTAAGTAAGTGTAACATCAGTTACATTTACCTTTGCCAAAAATTTTCAGAACACCTGAATCCTCTCTCTCACCAAATTCGTGCATTCTTGCATTCATTCTTTCCACATTTTCTATGCATCTTTAGCACACAACAATCCAAGTAAGTTCCTCATTCCCTTTACTCTTTTACTTTGGTGAACCTTAGGGTAGAAAACCATAGAATTTAGCTTTTAATTTTTAGGGTTTTAATGATATTTGATTATTTAAAAATTAGAATATTGTGAATGATTGTATTGTGTAGATAGCTTTGACTGGTTTGCATGTTTGATATGCCTTTGAGAGGCTAAAAAAAGAGAAGAAAACGAACTTCATTTTCTGCATTTTTATGGAAAACGCAATGAACTTGCTAAGCGTGCATGATGCGCTAAGCGAGTTCATCAATATTGCTTGAATATTTGCATTTTCAGACAAACTCTCTAAGCGCACCAACCGCGCTAAGCGAGTTCATCTTTTGGGGAAGAACATTCATCTTCCTGAGGAGATACATGTGGCTAAGTTATGTGTCATTATTTTCTCCTATTTCTTAACCCTTTTTGTCACCATTTTAATTACTGATTACCCTTAATTGTCAAATTAATTATGTAGTTTTATCATTTGGGCCTACTTGACTAATTTTGTGTTTTTAATTTAATTTGAAGAGAATTATAAGCAATTGGGCTTGGATTCGGAATTGGGCTGAACCGGCTCAGACAATTTTATTTTATTTCGTCCAGTTTTATTTTATTTCATTTTTTTTTGGGCTTGGACTTAAATCAGATTTGTAAGCTTTGGGGCTAAGGACCTATATAACAACACCAGGGTTTTAGTAAAAGGAGACTGTTGACATAGGAGAAAAATTTGAGGGTTTTGCATTTTCAGTTTTGTGTTACTGTTCATGCGCACTGTCCACGTAGCAATCAAATTTCGCTTTTTGTTTCAAATTGCAATTTCATTTTCTGCTTCTGCCTTTGAATTCGTTTTCATTTCTAATGATTAATGGAAGGCTGAGTCTCTAGTGTTGTTTTCTCTTGAGGATCAAGCACAGCTCTCTTTGAGGTTTTGTTATTACTATTGAATTCTGATCAGTTTTTCCCCTTCACCAATTGTTCTGTATTTGTTGCTATTAATCCATGCATGCTTAATTGGTGTATGTGTTGCTTAATCACATAATGACAACCTTATGTTAATTTATGATTAGTAAATTAATTTCTGGTTGGATTAAGTGGTTGAACTGATTAGGGATAAATTCTTGTAACCTAGGATAAGAGACTTGCTTTTGAATCAAGGGGAAACATGTTTTAGTTCTGTTATTTTCTTATTCAAGTTTGCTTGCTATTTAATTTGCAAAAACAAACAAACCCCCCCCCCCCCCAATTCGTTACTGTTTCATTGTTATATGTTATGAACATTTGGTTGATCATTGCTCACCGGGAGACGACCTAGGATCACTTCCTAGATACTGCATTTTTAATGTTTATTTGATTCGGGTATGACCTCGATCAAATTTGGCGTCGTTGCCGGGGAGTAGTGGTCCAAAGGTTCATAATAGTGTTTAGTTGTTTTATGTGTAGCTCTGGTATTTAGTGTTTTGAGTGTGTGTTGTTTTGTTTTGTGTAGTGTTCTGTTTTGCATTTCAGTTGCATCCCCTATTTAGTGCTCCCTTGTTTTAGTTTTGTGTAATGCTGTGAATAGTGATTAGCGACTGAACTAGCGATTGATTTTGCAATTTAATTGGCAATTTTTGTTTTGATAGCTAGAGTTGTTATTTTCAGCTGATTTTTTGTGTGGTAGTTTCTTTTGATCCATATTTTGTGTGAAAAATACCAGAAGCACTTGGTGTGGCTATATTTGAGAGAGACAAAAAATTTGGGAACTTGTTTTTAGCAAACCTTAAAATGGCCATAACTTTTGCTTTGGTTATCAGAATGACTATTATTATATATGCATTTGGGGTAGAAAAAAATTTCCCGTACTATGACTACCCGTTTTCCCAAACTTGAAAAATCAGCTGTTTACTAAGTTTTTTTTTTTTATTTTTCAAGTATTATTGTCTTATTTTTGTAAACTTTTGTTAGGTAGTTTTCATAGTTAGACTTTGAATTTTTGTCTGGAAATTTTTGTGCTATATTTTCATGATTTTAGGGTATTGCTCACAAAATTTCAGCTCATTTGGATATCATTTGACTATAGTTGTAGTTTTAACCCTCCCTTGGTGCTTGTTTGAGAAACACATGATTTACAACCCTTTGATCCTGAAATAGATAGAACCTTTCATAGATTAGTTAGGCATAGTGTGCATCCTGATCATTTTGTGCATTTTGAGCATTTTGAGCATTCTGAGTATTCTGTTGCTGGTGATTCTGAACATTTTGATTTTGATCTTTTGACTACTAATTTTCATACTGAGAAGATGGCTCAACCTCCACCTCATGAGAGGACTCTTAGGAAGATGGCTGCACCTGATTTCACTTATGAAAGCTTGTGCATTCAATATCCTGATGAGGATGTTCCATATGTTCTCAAGACTGGACTAATACATTTGCTGCCCAAGTTTCATGGTCTTGCAGGTGAAGATCCTCATAAGCATCTTAAGAAGTTCCATATTGTTTGTTCCACCATGAAACCCCCTGATGTCCAAGAAGATCATATCTTTCTAAAAGCTTTTCCTCATTCTCTGGAGGGAGTGGCGAAAGATTGGCTGTACTACCTTGCTCCCAGGCCCATTACCAGTTGGGATGACCTTAAGAGGGTGTTCTTGGAGAAATTCTTCCCTGCATCTAGGACCACTGCCATCAGAAAAGACATTTCAAGCATCAGACAACTTAGTGGAGAGAGCTTGTATGAGTACTGGGAAAGATTCAAGAAATTGTGTGCAAGCTGTCCTCACAACTAGATTTCTGAGCAACTTCTTCTTCAATATTTCTATGAGGGACTTAGCAACATGGAGAGGAGTATGATTGATGCTGCCTGTGGTGGAGCTCTTGGTGATATGACCCCTGCTGAAGCTAGGAATTTGATTGAGAAGATGGCTTCCAACTCCCAACAATTCAGTGCAAGAAATGATGTTATTGTTCTTAGAGGAGTCCATGAGGTGGCCACGGATTCATCTTCATCTACTGAAAATAAAAAGCTTGAAGGAAAACTTGATGCCTTGGTCAACCTAGTAACTCAGCTTGCCATGAATCAGAAATCTACACCTGTTGCAAGAGTCTATGGTCTATGTTCTTCTGCAGATCACCATATAGATCTTTGTCCTTCTTTGCAGCAATCTAGAGTCAATGAGCAACCTGAAGCTTATGCTGCAAACATTTATAATAGACCTCCTCAGCAGCAAAACCAACAATAGCAGAATAATTATGACCTTTCAAGCAATAGATACAATCCAGGTTGGAGGAATCATCCAAATCTGAGATGGACAAGTCCTTCACAACAACAACCTGTCCCTCCTTTCCAGAATGTTGCTGGTCCAAGCAAGCCATATGTTCCTCCTCCAATACAGCAGTAGCAACAATAGCAACAACAAAGACAACAAGCAACTGAGACCCCTTCTCAACCTTCCTTAGAGGAGTTAGTGAGGCAAATGACCATCCAAAATATGCAATTTCAGCAAGAGACAAGAGCCTCCATTTAGAGTCTGACAAATCAGATGGGGCAGATGGCTACTCAGTTGAACCAAGCTGATTCCCAAAATTCTGACAAATTGCCTTCACAAACTGTGCAGAATCCGAAAAATGTGAGTGCCATCACCTTGAGGTCTGGCAAGCAAATTGAAGTACCTCCACCAGTAGCAACACCTGCACCTGCACCTGAACCTGAACCTGTCAAGCTTCATTCTACACCTGAAAAAGAGGATGAGCTAGCTACACAAAAGAGAAAGCTTCCTGATCATGAGGGAGGTAACAAAAATTTTCATGCAGGTGGACCTTCTTCTAGTAGTTCTGACTTGCAACAGCCTCCTATCCCTCTTTCATTTCCACTTAGAGAAATTCCAAACAAAAAGACGGAAGAAGTGGAGAAGGAGATCTTGGAGACCTTCAGGAAAGTAGAGGTGAACATACCTCTACTAGATGCCATCAAGCAAATTCCAAGATATGCCAAGTTTCTAAAGGAGATGTGCACCCACAAAAGGAAGCTCAAAGGCAATGAAAGGATTAGCATGGGCAGAAATGTGTCAACATTAATAGGTAAATCTGTTCCTCACATTCCTGAAAAATGTAAGGACCCTGGTACTTTCTGTATACCTTACATTATTGGGAACAACAAAATTGAGAATACCATGCTAGATCTAGGAGCATCAGTTAGTGTCATGCCTCTGTCCATTTTCAATTCTTTATCTCTTGGACCTTTGCAACCTACGGATATGGTGATTCACTTGGAAAATAGAAGTGTTACTTACCCCATAGGTTTCATAGAGGATGTGTTGGTTTGGGTTGATGAACTTATTTTTCCTGTTGATTTTTATGTTCTTGATATGGAAGAGGGATTTTCCCGTGGTTCAGTTCCAATTATTTTAGGCAGACCATTTATGAAAACATCCCGAACCAAGATAGATGTTTATGCTGACACATTGTCTATGGAATTTGGTGATATTGTTGTTCATTTTAACATTCTTGATGCCATGAAACATCCGTCTGAGGATCATTCTATTTTTCATGCTGAGATACTTGATCAGATTGTTGATGACTATATGTTAGATCTTGATTCTCTTCATGGTAGAAAACATCCATTTTTATCTGATCTGCATACTTGTCATTCCTCATGCATTGAATCTGAATCTGAGTTTGAATTTGATCCTATATCTAATTTTTTTGCTAAGAGTAAATTTGAATTTGAGTCTGGTTCTTATTTTCTGGGTGTTGTACCTCTTGATGTTGATTTTTTAGAGTCAGAATGCACTAACCATGTTGCAGGAAGTACATATACTTTTGACTTGCTATATAAGGTACAGGCTGAGGAACCTTCCTCTTCCCCTACCCTGGTGCCTCCCACTATTCAGCCACCACCCACACCAGAGTTGAAGCCCTTACCAGCAAACCTCAAGTATGCTTACTTGGAGGACAAGGAAAATTTTCCAGTGATCATCTCTGCCTCCCTTGCTGCTGAGCAAGAGGAAAAGTTATTGCTAGTGCTCAAGAAGCACAAGAAATCCATTGGATGGACTTTAGCAGACATTCTTGGTATTAGCCCATCTACCTGCATGCATTGGATACTTTTAGAGGATGGAGCTAAGCCAGTGAGGCAGCCACAACGGTGAATCAACCCCATTATTCTAGATGTGATGAAAAAGGAGGTGACCAAGCTTTTACAAGCTGGAATCATCTACCCCATTTCTGACAGCCAGTGGGTGAGTGCAGTCCAAGTGGTTCCTAAGAAGGCAGACCTCGCAATGATCAAGAATGAGAGGGATGAGCTTATCCCCACAAGAGTGCAGAACAGCTGGCGAGTCCGCATTGATTATAGGAGGCTGAACCAGGCAACCAGAAAAGATCATTGTCCCCTGCCATTCATTGATCAAATGCTTGAGCACTTGGCAGGTAAGTCTCATTACTGTTTTCTTGATGGTTTTTCTTGTTATTTACAAATTCATATTGCTCCTGAGGATCAAGAAAATACCACATTCACCTGTCCCTTTGGCACTTTTGCCTATAGGAGGATGCCCTTTGGCCTATGCAATGCCCCCGGTACCTTCTAGCGATGTATGCTTAGCATTTTCAGTGACTTTTTAGAGAGTTGCATAAAGGTGTTTATGGATGATTTTACTATTTATGGATCCTCTTTTGGTGCATGTTTGGATACTCTGGATAGAGTTCTTAATAGATGCATTGAAACTAACCTTGTGCTGAATTTCGAAAAATGTCACTTCATGGTAGAACAAGGTATAGTTTTAGGGCATATCATTTCCAGTAGAGGCATAGAGGTAGACCCTACAAAGATAGTTGTTATTTCACAATTGCCTTACCCCTCTTGCGTGTGAGAGGTTTGTTCTTTTCTTGGCCATGCAGGGTTTTATAGGCGCTTTATCAAGGACTTTAGCAAAGTGGCCCTTCCACTATCCAATCTGTTGCAAAAGGAGGTGGAGTTTGATTTTGATGACCGGTGCAAAGAGGCTTTTGATTGCCTCAAGCGTTCGTTGACTACCACCCCTATCATTTAGGCACCTGAATGGACAGCCCTATTTGAGCTGATGTGCGACTCATCCAATTATGCATTGGGGGTTGTCCTTGCTCAATAGATTGACATGCTGCCTCGGGTGATCTACTACGCTTCCAGAACTTTGGATGCTGCCCAAGCAAATTACACTACCACAGAGAAGGAGCTATTAGCGATAGTTTTTGCTCTTGAGAAATTTTGTTCATATTTTCTTGGTACTCGTGTTATTGTTTATACTGACCATGCAGCTTTGAAGTACCTGTTGAAGAAGGCTGAATCAAAGCCTAGATTGATCAGGTGGATGCTTTGGCTCCAGGAGTTTGATTTGGAGATCCGTGATCGGAGCGGTGCTTAGAACCTCATGGTTGACCACCTGAGTAGGATTGAGCATGCGTCTGAGGACTCACCCATTCGGGATGATTTTCCGAATGACCATTTGTACATTCTGTATAATATTTCTGATTTCTTCCTTACTCCTTGGTTTGCTAATATTGTGAATTATTTGGTTGCTTCTGTTTTTTCCTCCCTTGGCATCTAAAGCTCAAACTGATAAAATTAAAAGCGATGCTAAGCATTATATTTGGGATGACCCCTATTTGTGGAAGTTGTGCAGTGACCAGGTTATTAGGAGATGCATTCCAGACCATGAGATTGACTCGATCCTGAAATTTTGTCATTCTTCCGCACCAGGTGGCCATTTTCTCATACAGAGGACAGCTCGCAAGGTGCTTGGAGAATTTGTAGCACTTGTGAGCCTTGTTAGAGAGCAGGCGGCTCACTTTCATGGAGACAGCAAATGCCTCAACAACCCATGTTGTTCTGTGAGGTGTTTGATGTCTGGGGTATAGACTTTATGGGGCATTTCCCTGTCTCTTTTCGTTTTGTTTATATTCTACTTGCCATTGATTATGTTTCAAAATGGGTGGAAGCCAAAGCCACCAGAACTAATGATGCTAAGGTTGTTGTGGATTTTGTTAGATCTAATTTGTTTTGTAGGTTTGGAGTTCCTAGAGCCATCGTTAGTGATCAAGGCACCCATTTTTGTAATAGATCAATGTATGCCTTGCTCAAAAAGTATGGGGTCGTGCACAGAATTTCCACACCTTACCACCCCCAAACTAATGGGCAGGCTGATATTTCAAACAGGGAGATAAAAATGATCTTGGAGAAGATTATGCAGCCGAACAAAAAGGATTGGAGCACCAGGCTGGATTATGCTCCTTGGGTGCATAGGAATGCCTACAAAGCACCCATAGGAATGTCTCCTTATCGGGTTGTCTTTGGAAAGGAATGTCATCTTCCTGTAGAGATAGAGCACAGAGCCTACTGGGCTGTAAAGACCTGCAACTTCTCTATTGATCAGGATGGATGAGATCCGTTTAGAAGCCTATGAGAATTACAAATTCTAAAAGGAGAAGGCTAAGAAGTTTCATGAAAGCTTGATAGCTAAGAAGGACTTCGTGGTTGGATAGAAAGTTTTATTGTATAACTCTAGGCTCGGACTCATGAGTGGTAAGTTGAGGTCAAAGTGGATTGGTCCTTTTGTGGTGACTAATGTTTTCCTTATGGTACAGTTGAGATCTTTTATTGTATAACTCTAGGCTCGGACTCATGAGTGGTAAGTTGAGGTCAAAGTGGATTGGTCCTTTTGTGGTGACTAATGTTTTCCTTATGGTACAGTTGAGATCAAAAGTGAATCCACAGATAAGAGCTTCAAGGTCAATGGACACCGTCTGAAACAATTCCTAACAAATCCTTCCTTGGTGGATGTAGTGGTGGAGGAGACCTCCTTGCTTCACCCTACTTCTCTCATGACTTAGGGAGTCTTCTTTTTCTGTCTCCTTCTTTACTTTTATTGCACTTGTCCAAATTTATTGATTGTTCTGATTGCTCTTGATCATATGATTGTGCTACATTGAGGACAATGTGTTGTTTAAGTGTGTGGGGGGGGGGGGAGATTGTTCTTCGTTTGGGGTTTTCTAGGTTAATTTGTTATTTAGTTTATGTTTGTGTACAACATTGCATGTTTCTCTTTGAATTTTGGGTTATGTACAAGTAATGGGTAATTGTTTTTGAAATAGGAGTTTCTTGGCATTTTGTGAATTGAAATCCTTGTTTTTCTCTACATGTCAAGTTAGTTTTGAAAGGATGAATTGAAAGTGATAGATTTACCCTTGGTGAGATTTTGAGCCATCATCATGTATTTTATTCGGTGTGTTTTGCCCCATTGATTGCTTGCACAATAGCCTTGGCTTGACTCTTGTTGATACTTCTTGGCTCACATGCATGTTGGGAGATGATTTAGGCATTTTTGTTCTTATAAGCCTCTAGCCAAATGAGCCTACCTTGAATTAATTCCTTTGATAGCCCCTTTGAGTCTATGTTCCCCTTTCTTTGTTTTGAAGCTCATTACAAGCCTTAAGTGAAAAACTATGATCTCACCCTACCCTTAAGGAATTCTGGAGCTTTGGAATTGTTTTGGGAATAAGTGTGGGGGGGTATGTTTCATTGGATGATATGTTTTTTGTTGGCCATGCTTAATGATGTATTTTGGCCATGCTTGATGTATATACATATATTGCCTAATTGTTGCTTTATTTTTCAAACATTCAAAATGTTTTTAAATTTTCATTTTCTGTTTAAAAAAAAGAAGAGAAAAATAGAAAAAGAATGAAGTTGAATAAATGAGATCTTGTTTTGAAGACTTGGACTGGTTTGAGGACTTGGTTGATTTTGTTGATATTGGAGGTTTTGGGTTTACTTTTTATGCTAAATTTTAATTTTGGTTTTGGGTTTGCTACTTTTTCTTAATTTCCATTTATTCCCCATTGCTCCTCTATTCCTTTGGGTTTTAGCTACTTATCCCATACTTTCCTCTACCTTGTCCTTGGCCCCATTACAACCTTAAAAGACCTTTTGATCCTCATGTGCATGTGTTTGTCGAGTTTGGTTGTCAATTTTAGAGTTTTGCCAAGTCTATGAGGTGTTTGTTTTCATGGGTGCTCTGAGAGTAAATAGTAGCCTAGACACTTGAGAGATAGAGTCATATCTTGTGAGGCTTTATCACTTTTCATTCAATTCTTGAGCTGATTGACTACCTTGCCATGTTTGAGGTGCTTGGATGATTTTCATGACTGTCTTGATTCTTTAATTCTTTAAGTGTTGGATGTTGCCCATTCCTTTCATTCCTTTGGATTCATTGAGAAATATATAAATGTTTTTGTGTTTGTTTGTCTCTCTTTAATGTCTCTGGATTTGTTCCTTGCTTTGCTTTTTGATTTTGCCCAGGAGTGCAAAAGGCTAAGTGTGGGGGAATTTGATGTGTCATTATTTTCTCCTATTTATTAACCCTTTTTGTCACCATTTTTATTACTGATTAGCCTTAATTGTCAAATTAATTATGCAGTTTTATCATTTGGGCCTACTTTACTAATTTTGTGTTTTTAATTTAATTTAAGGAGAATTATAAGCAATTGGGCTTGGATCCGGAATTGGGCTGAATCGACTTGGACTTGAAGAGAGCAGGGATTTTTGGGCTTGGACTTAAATCAGATTTGTAAGCTTTGGGGCTAAGGAGCTATATAACAGCACCAGGGTTTTAGTAAAAGGAGACTGTTGACATAGAAGAAAAATTTGAGGGTTTTGCATTTTCAGTTTCGTGTTACTGTTCATGTAGCAATCAAATTTCATTTTCTATTTCAAAATGCAATTTCGTTTTCTGCTTCTGCCTTTGAATTTGTTTTCATTTCTGCTGATTAATGGTAGGCTGAGTCTTTAGTGTTGTTTTCTCTTGAGGATCAAGCACAACTCTCTTTGAGGTTTTTTTATTACTATTGAATTTCGATCAGTTTTCCCCCTTCACCAATTGCTCTGTATTTGTTGCTATTAATCCATGCATGCTTAATGCTTGATAAATTGTCTCTGTGCTTAATTTACGTTCATGCTTAATGATCAGTTTCGTTCATGCTTAATGGACATGAGAGAGGGATTAATTGGTGTATGTGTTGCCTAATCACATAATGACAGTCTTACGTTTATTTTCGCTTAGTAAATGAATTTCGGGTTGGATTAAGTGGTTGAACTGATTAGGGATAAATTCTCGTAACCTAGGATAAGAGACTTGCTTTTGAATCAAGCGGAAACAACATGTTTTAGTTCTGTTATTTTCTTATTCAAGTTTGCTTGTTGTTTAATTTGCAAAAACAAACACCCCCCCCCCCAATTCGTTACTGTTTCATTGTTATATGTTATGAACATTTGGTTGATCATTGCTCACTGGGAGACGACCTAGGATCACTTCCTAGATACTGCATTTTTAATGTTTATTTGATTCGGGTACGACCTTGATCACTAAGCGGGGCTGATTCGCTAAGCCCAGGTAACTTAGTCATTTTTTTTATGAAAGTCGCGCGCTAAGCCGAGCCTGGCTGGGCTAAGCTCATTTCATTGCAACAGCCATTGGGCTAAGCGAGCCTAGCTCGCTAAGCCCACATACTTAGTAAAATTTTCTGAAATTCATGGGCTGCTAAGCGTAACCCTACTGAGCGTAGCGCTTATCTATTGTGGCTATCATTAGGCTTAGTGGGCAGTCGCTCGCTAAGCCGATTATGAAGAAGCATAATTTTCTGCAATATTCGCTAAGCGGCCCCGATGTCGCTAAGCGATAGTGTTTATTTTGTGAAGGCGCGCTAAGCGGACCATGTCTCGCTAAGCCGCCAATCTTATTTTTCTATTTTTCAATTTGAATAACTTGTGGTCTAACTAACTTTTTGGGTTCCTTTGTGTTGCAGATGGCCTCCAGGAAGCGTAAGAGCATTGGGGCAAGGCCAACTGCTCAATATGATACTAGATGGTTCCATTCCCTTAATGCTTGGAACCGTTATACAGATAATGTCTTAGGAAGAAGCATTTTGCCTGAGAGGAAGGTTGAGATATACCACAAAAAGTTTGATGACTTCAAGACAAAGTTGGAGAGGCGTAATCTTCACAAACGCCTCACCAACTTGGTTGATGGGACTATTGATGTTGCTTTGGTGAAATAATTTTATGCTAATCTCTACAGCTCTGAGGACCCTTCACCAAAGCAAGCCAGAGTTAGAGGCCACTTGGTGAATGTCATACCCTAATTTTGTCCGGGGATTATTACTTGATGATATGCAACCTTTGGTTAGCCACTTTGAGATACTTGGCGTCCTTTGTTGCACAATAAATGAAGTCCCGAGACATCTCGAAAATCAAAAGGAAGCAGGCTTGCGCAATCCGTGAAATTCCGTAATGTGGCGGAAGTCGAAAAGAGGTGTTTTTGCGCAATTTGTGGGTTTCCATAACTTCTTCGAAAGCTAAAAAAGGGTAAATACATAATCCGTAAGGATTCGTAACCTTGCGGAAGGAAAATAAGTATTGTTACGAAATTCGTAAATTTTCGTAATGTTACGGAAAAAGAATTACCAAAAAAATAGAAAGGGGTGCATTTAGTAAAAATGGGGGTGCAAATAGCAACCAGGCCCACTTGGGCCCTCCAGAAGATTCCTCCAGAAGGCTGTTGCTTCTAGAGGAAGCAACCTTGCTCGCCTGGGCGAGCTGGGTGGCAAGCTTCTCCCCCAATTTTCTATAAATAGGGGGAGAAGTGAAGTAGAAAAGGGTTCAGCCCCTTAGGCACTTCTCTCTCTCTCGAAATAGCTGAGGAAAATAAGTTCCGTGAAGAAAATCCAAGCCGAGGCGCTTCCGTAACGTTTCCGTGAGTAATTACGCGAAGATTCTCGACCGTTCTTCAAGATTTATCGTTCGTTATTCGTTTTCTTCAGTCTTCAACGGGTAAGTACCTCAAACCGAGCTTTTCAATTCATTCTATGTACCCGTGGTGGTCCACATTTTGTTTCATGTATTTTTTATTCTCGTTTCCATTTACCTTTTATACCCCCTTTTGACGTGCTTAAGCCATTTATTTAAGTCATTTCTCGCTTAATCTAAAAATAAAATAAATTTCCACCGATCGTTTGAATTGTATCATCCGTTAATTTCGGTTAAAATGAATTCCGACCGTTCGGTCGTGCCGTAACCACGTTGGAAATCAAAAAAGAGGTAAAATAATAATATAATAATCAAAAAATACCTTTTAGTAAAGTAAAGCGGAAAATCAATCGGACGTTTTCTCTTTGGGATTTCTCATTCTTAATTGAATTGACTAATAACTAAAGTGAAACTAAGGCTAAAATCAACTCGCCAAGTCAAGCTCGTCCACAAAAATAGGTTTTTTGAAAGTTTATCATTTCAGTTTCTTACTAATTAAATGGATCATTTTTAAGGTCCAACGCCTTTAAATGATCACTCTTCAAGTAAAAGAATCGCTTGATTCACACCACAAGTAAGAACTACGTAGGTCTGATTTCCTCTCCAAAGGAGGGTATGTAGGAGCAAAAGCCCCGCTTTTGTCGACCTCAAAAAAATAAAAAAGAAATAAAAGGTAACATAACACAATTTCCACAATTCTAAAAAATAGGCTGTTGTCCTTTGAGACAAACGTGAGAGGTGCTAATACCTTCCTCAAGCGTAAATACAACTCCCGAACTTAGAATTTTCGTTTTGACCGGTTTCCTTCGGTTTTCTAGACGTTTTCCACAAATAAACGTTGGTGGCGACTCCGCGCATCTTTCCTCCTTTGGAAAGCGAACCCGTGAGCCTTGCCCTCGCTCGCCCGCAAAAGGGCACGTTGCGAAAGTGAAGATAGACGCTGACAGCCTCAACACATTTCTAGAGACTCCAGTAGTCCTAGAGGAGGGGGAGACATTACCCACCTACTCTAGGTACTACAGGTTACCCACAGACCATAGAAAGATTGAGGTTGCTTTTTGCATAGCAGGGATGGAGTTCATTTTGAATGCTAAGGGCCATCCAGGGAGGATTCTCAAGAAGGATTTGACTACCTTGGCCCAGGTGTGGAGTGTTCTCTCTTACTCTAACCTGGCCCCTACATCTCACACATCAGATCTTACTGTGGATAGAGCCAGGTTGATCTTTGGCCTGGTCTCTCATATGGACATGAACATCGGTGCTCTTATCTCAGGACAGATGACTTCCATTACCCAGTCTAACTGTTGTAGATTTTGGTTTCCTGCTTTGATCACCGCCTTATGTCGAGCCCGAAGGGTTGTCTCTGACAGCCTCACATTTGAGCGCTTGAGCCCGGCCATTAACTTGGCCTACATCAGGAAGTACTGTTGGAACATTGATTATTTAACAGTTGCTTTCCAGGGGACTAGGAGGGCAAGGGCGAGGCTAGCTGATATTCCATCTTCTTCTGCAGCTCCAGCATCTACTTCTGCAGCTCCTTCAGTTCCAGCTCATGTTGACTCGCAACATTTTGAAGCCATGCTTCAAAGTATCAATCAGGGTCAGATTCTATTGCTGCAGAGTCTACATGTGGTAGCTCCTCCAGGATCCATCCTGTCAGTGGAGCAGTTCTTAGAGAGGGTAGCCTGGCCTGGGGCCCAACCTTCTCTTGATAGAGAAGGTGAAGGTCCCGCAGCCCAGGTACCCCAACAGGTATAGGATGCTTCCTCCGAGACCACCATCCTAGAGCCATTCATTCTTCATCCTGAGGCAGGGGAAGAACAGGCGAGACCAGAGACTGCTGCTACTCCTAAGAGATCCCTTGAGGGCACATCATGGCCTCCTACTCTAGTGGCAGACCTCTCCTTATCAACACCTGCAACTGACCTTTCCACTCCTTTACTTGGCATACCAAAGGACCAGACCACACCAATCCTGGCACTGAACACCTCTCCTCCAGCTACTCCAGTACTTTATCTGATAGATGAGGAGGATGATTAGACACAGGACACCCAGGATCTATCTCAGGACTTTTAAATTCCTGATGATTTTGCTTTTTGGATAATTATCATAACTATTATATTTCAGTACATTGTGTTAGTGATTTTGGTTGATGACTTTATATACTTGTGTATTTTATGAATAGTTAGTATGCATGTTTTGAAGCATACAGAACAGTTTGACTTAATCTTGATGAATATCCAGTGAAACACTTTTATCTTTTTGTGGAATGGGTGTTATAGACTACTTTTTGATTGAGTTCATGATTATGATGAAGACTGTGTTTCTTTTCATAAGTTTGAGCTAGTGTGTATGTTAACCAAAGAAAGAACAAGAATGTGAACTTGCAATTAGAATTGTTAGTTAGTAGATAGGTTGATTGAGAAAGAAAAGCTTGAACCATAACCGGTGAGAGTGTGATCTTAAACTATGAGTGAACGACTAGCATTGAGTAATAGTCTTTGCATCAATCTCTGAATTTTAGAATGAAATGTATGAATGAGGAGATCACGAAGGCCATGATTGTATATACAAGCCAATTGACCAAAAAACTTACCTTGAATTATAATTGTATCCTTTGCACCCTTTGTCAGCTAAATTACATTTTCAAAATTGAACCTTGAACTTGAATGAATATCTCCAGATACCCTACTTAGATTCTAGGAGAGCAGATGGTTCAAGGTAATTTGCCCAAAATTTGGGGGAGTTAATCGGGATGTAAAGTGGAAGGTAAAGCACATTAGCACACACAACAAATAAGCTGTGTTAAAAAAAAAGAGAGAGAAAAGCAAGCAAAGAAAGTGTGTGTTGTTGTAATAAGGTCAAATACAAGTTAAAGTGAAAGGCTAGTGAATAAGCTAATTGTTTTTGAATCTAAGCCTTTGAATCCTAGAAAAACCAATTATTTTTGTAGCCAAGCCTCACTACAAGCCTGTAAAAGTCCTTTTGATTCTGTTTATGCATTTCTGACTTTATGGCTTGAGATGAAGTTCAAAGATTGGACCTCTTGCTAGTTGTTGTTGATGAATAGCTTAAACACTTGTGCTTGAGTGAAACAGTAGCCGTGAGACTGTGGTTTAATTGTACAGGATACGTTTTATTCTTCTCTTTGAATAACTGCATGCTTTGTGAAAGATAAGTGATGAGGGCATTTTGCTTCATTCTATTATCATGCAATCAAATAGTTTTTGTTGCATACACCTTTGTACATAGTCACTACATATTCTTGTCACTTAGGGACCAGTGAGTTGTTTTGTATTTGCTTGAGGACAAGCAAAATTGTAAATTTGGGGGAGTTGTTAGACGATGAATACGGCTAACTTTGGTGTAAGAAATCTGTGAAAATTGTATCTAACTCCTCCCATTTATGGTTATTTTGTAGTGCTATAATTATTTTTTGTTAAATATAGGTAATAAATACTTAGTACTTGTCGCAACGTGCCCTTTCGCGGGCGAGCGAGGGCGAGGCTCACGGGTGCGCTTTCCAAAGGAGGAAAGATGCACGGAGTCGCCACCAACGTTTATTTGTGGAAAACGTCGGAAAAACCGAAGGAAACCGGTCAAAATGAAAATTCTAAGTTTGGAAGTTGTATTTACGTTCGAGGAAGGTATTGGCACCTCTCACGTTTGTCTCAAAGGACAACATCCTATTTTTTAGAATTATGAAATTGTGTTATCTTAACTTTTATTTCTTTTTATTTTTTGAGGTCGACAAAAGCGGGGCTCTTGCTCCTACGTACCCTCTATCAAAGATGAAATTAGACCTACGTAGTTCTTTCTTATGCGTGAATCAAGTGATTCTTTTTACTTGAAAGGGTGATCATTTTAAGGCGTTGGACCTTAAAAATGATCCATTTTACTTGGTAAGAAACTGAAATGATAAACTTTCAAAACCCTATTTTTGTGGACGAGCTTGACTAGGCGAGTTGATTTTAGCCTTAATTTCACTTTAGTTATTAGTCAATTCAATTAAGAATGAGAAATCCCAAAGAGAAAACGTCCGATTGATTTTTCGGTTTATTTTACCTAAAGGTATTTTTTGATTATTATATTATTATTTTACCTCTTTTTTGATTTCCAACGTGGTTACGGCACTACCAAACGGTCGGAATTCATTTTAACCGAAATTAACGGATGATACAATTCAAAAGATCGGTGGAAATTTATTTTATTTTTAGATTAGACGAGAAATGAATTAAATAAACGACTTAAGCACGTCAAAAGGGGGTATAGAAAGCGAATGAAAACGAGAATAAAATTACATGAAACAAAATGTGGACCACCACGGGTACATAGAATGAATTGAAAACCTCAGTTTGAAGTACTTACCCGTTGAAGACTGAAGAAAACGAAGAACGAAAGATGAATGTTGAAGAACGGTCGAAAATCTTCGCTTAATTACTCACGGAAACGTTACGGAAGCGCCTCGGCTTGGATTTTCTTCACGGAAATAATTTTCCTCAGCAATTTCGAGAGAATAAGAAGTGCCAAGAAGGCTGAACCCTTTTCTTCTTCACTCCTCCCCCTATTTATAGCAAAATAGGGGAGGAGCTTGCCACCCAGCTCGCCCAGGCGAGCAAGGTTGCTTCCTCCAGAAGCAACAGCCTTCTGGAGGAAGAATCTGGAAGGCCCAAGTGTTGGGCCTGATTGCTATTTGTACCCCCCTTTTTACTAAATGCACCCCTTCTATATTTTTTTGGTAATTCTTTTCCGTAACGTTACGAAACTTTACGAATTTCGTAACGATACTTATTTTCCTTCCGCAAGGTTACGAGTCCTTACGGATTATGTATTTACTCTTTTTTAGCTTTCGAAGAAGTTACGAAAACTCACGGATTGCGAAAAATACCTCCTTTCGATTTCCGTCACATCACGGAATTTTCACGGATCGCGTAAGCCTGCTTCCTTTTGATTTTCGGTACGTCTCGGGACTTCACATATTGTGCAACAAAGGGTGCCAAATATCTCGAAGCGGCCAATCAATGGTTGTATATCATCAAATTATAATCCCCGGACGAAATTAGGGTATGACAGTTGCCCCTCTTTACTTACCTCTCATCGGAGATAAGAGGAAAGCAAAGATAAGACACTGATTTCGTCCATCCTGCCCTTTCCGTGATGACGATTCTCGTCTCTACTCCTTCTTTTTTTTTCTTGTACAACACAAAACAAAATACAAACAACAAGAAGAACAACGAATATAATATACATATACACATGTTTGGCGAAGGAACCGATCCGGAAAACAGAAGAACATATTTCCCAGTCACAAGGAGGCTCCTGCGCTTGATAATGGAGGACACATGAACAACGCTAGGCAATGACATTCATGGGGCTCCGAAAAAGTGGAAAATGGAGGATTGACTTG